>NC_092166.1:85713972-85721472 GCF_045791955.1 Oncorhynchus clarkii lewisi | reverse complement strand
CTGAAAAAGGGAGTTTATTTTTGCACTCACAACTTTTCAAGAAAACAAAGTACATGTGTGGCCTGTTTACATATATTTAGAGGCTCTTTATACAGAAAATGTGTATAAAACCTGTATAAACTGTACTTATAATTATGTTACTATATTTTAGGTGGACTCTAATCAGTAAAAGCAGGTAATGCATCACAAATGCCTCTACTGCCAGTCATTCCAATTAGACTGGTTCAGGATTTCTACCCTGACCAAGATGGATGCCGTTTTCACTCCATTCCTGCACTCTTTGTGACAATAGCCCCTCTAGTCATTTAATAGGATCTCTCTCTCTCTCTCTCTCTCTCTCTCTCTCTCTCTCTCTCTCTCTCTCTCTCTCTCTCTCTCTCTCTCTCTCTCTCTCTCTCTCTCTCTCTCTCTCTCTCTCTCTCTCTCTCTCTCTCTCTCTCTCTTTCTTTCTTTCTTTCTTTGTGTTTGTGTGGGTGGTTGTGAAGGTAGCACACATGTCAGTATTTACCCTGAGGGAGAATCCTGATGAAAGAGCTCTTCATCATCATGATGGGAAACACAAACCGCTTAACCAGAGCACAGCAGAGTACATCGCCCTTGGACCTCAGCACAGCTACAATCCCAAACACGAACTTACTCTGATCTGATGTGGGTAGAGTGGACAGGCTATGATATAGCCAATACACTGCATTGATCAACAAACAGTGGACTAGCCTGACTAGCCAGACTGACAGTTTATGTTGAAACAGAATACTGTGTCCACTCCAGTCCAGACTGAATCTCTGACCGTCCATGATCTCTTAGTGGTTCAGGGTTTATAGGGTGTGTAGCTGAGGGGGGCGGCAGGTAGCCTAGTGGTTAGAGCTTTGGGCCAGTGACCGAAAGGTTGCTAGATCGAAACCCCGAGCTGATGATGTAAAATCTGTCGTTCTGTCCCTGAACAAGGGGCTGTTCCTAGGCAGTCAGTGTAAATAATACTTTTTTTGTTAAATGACAAATAAAAAATGCTGAGGGTCTGCTAAAACCTACTACTCTTTTGTCTGTCCATGAGAACCCAGGCTAGAAGATATAGCAGGTTTGACAGAGGGGTGAAGGACTGATGGAGAAGTAGGCCTGCAGAATGCCATGGAGGCGAGAGAGAGAGATTTCATTGAGAGAGAACAATAACCATAGAACTAATATAACTAGAGAGAGACGAGAGACCAGTAACCATAGAACTGAATTAACGAGAGAGAGAGAGAGAGAGAGAGAGAGAGAGAGAGAGAGACTCCCTGTGAGTGTGGGGGATGAGAACTCAGGCCAGGTCCCTTGAGGGGGTGGAACAGAGGTGGTGGAGTGGGGATGCACCACAGGGCTGTACTTCTGCAAAGAGACTAGGGATGCAGGCAGGAGTGGAGAGGCTGATGAGAAGGAGAGGCTGATGAGAAGGAGAGGCTGATGAGAAGGAGAGGCTGATGAGAAGGAGAGGCTGATGAGAAGGAGAGTGAGGACTGAAGCCGAGAGAGAGTGGAACTCTTTTTTAACTCTTGCCAGTCATTGTTGTTGACAGTCTATTATGGTGGTGTTCTGCTCTCTCTTTCTGCCCCTACATCACTTTATCTCCCTCATCCCCCTCTCTCACTCTCATCTCCCTCTCTCCCTCCATCCCCCTCTCTCCCTCCATCCCCCTCTCTCCCTCCATCCCCCTCTCTCCCTCCATCCCCCTCTCTCACTCTCATCCCCATCTCCCTCCATCCCCCTCTCTCCCTCATCCCTCTCTCATCCCCCTCTCCCTCCCTCATCCCTCTCTCTCTCCCTCATCCCTCTCTATCTCATCCCCTCTCTCCCTCCCTCATCCCTCTCTCTCTCATCCCCTCTCTCCCTCCCTCATCCCTCTCTCTCTCATCCCCTCTCTCCCTCATCCCTCTCTCCTCCACCCCCCTCTCTCCCTCCATCCATCTATCTCCCGCCATCCCCCTCTCTCCCTCATCCCTCTCTCCCTCCATCCCTCTCTCCCTCATCCCTCTCTCCCTCCCTCCATCCCCCTCTCTCCCTCATCCCTCTCTCTCTCTCCCTCCATCCCCCTCTCTCCCAGTTCAGCTCTGATTCTCTCTCCCAGTCATATTTCCCTGAGCTGCAAGGACTCATCTTTAAACACTTCTCTCAATCCAATCCCAATTTCCCCCATCTCCCTCCAAGACAATCTTTCTTTACCAATCTCTCTCCGTCCCTCCACCTCTCTCCTCCCAGTACGATGAGTGTCCTGACCTGCTCCCATTTACTCACTAAAAACCAGTTCCTCCTCTCCTTCTTCCGTCCTTCCCTCTACTCCTCCCTCCCTCCCTCCCTCTGTCCTCCCATTCTCTTTCCCTCCTTTCCTCCTTCAAGTTCTCGTTCTCTCCCTCCCTCGATCCATCCACACCTCCACTTCTCCTCCCTAACCCTCTGTCACACCCTGACCTTAGTATTCTTAGTTTTCTTTGTTATTTTGGTTAGGTCAGGGTGTGACACGGGTGATTTATGTGTTATTGTTTTGTCTAGGGGTTTTGTATGTTTATGGGGTTTTTTTCCTATCTAGGTGTTTTTGTACGTTGCCTAGATTGGTTCTCAATTAGAGGCAGCTGTCTATCGTTGTCTCTGATTGGGAACCATATTTAGGCAGCCATATTCTGTGGGTATTTTGTGGGTGATTGTTCCTGTTCCAGTGTTCTAGTGATATTGTTCACATTACGGGACTGTTTCGTCTTCGTTCATAGTTTAAGTTTCCTATTAAATATGGATAATCATCACGCTGCATTTTGGTCCTCCTCTCTTTCACCCGAAGACAACCGTCACACCTTCTCCCTCCCTCACTCACTCACTCACTCACTCACTCACTCACTCACTCACTCACTCACTCCCTCCCTCCCTCCCTCCCTCCCTCCCTCCCTCCCTCATTCACTCACTCACTCACTCACTCCCTCCCTCCCTCCCTCCCTCCCTCCCTCCCTCCCTCCCTCCCTCACTCACTCACTCACTCACTCACTCACTCACTCACTCCCTCCCTCACTCACTCACTCACTCACTCCCTCCCTCCCTCCCTCCCTCCCTCACTCACTCACTCACTCACTCACTCACTCCCTCACTCACTCACTCACTCACTCACTCACTCCCTGCCTCCCTCACTCCCTCACTCCCTCCCTCCCTCACTCCCTCACTCCCTCCCTCCCTCCCTTCCTGACAGCTGCTTATAACTGTGATGGCATCATCACCGCACACCGCTACCTCCCACCACTCACAGCAAGCTATTCATCAATAATTTCTGTGTGAACTAACACTGACTCATTCACCAGCCCAGTGTCACTTCATAACAGCACTTGTTTCCTGTTAGGTTTGTTAGATAGGTTTTGTTCCTGGTTGTTCTAGCTAGATGCTGTTGTTTTTTAAAATCTGGATGGAGATGTTTGTTCTAGGTGGTGAATATGAGGTGCAGTCTGTATGTTTGTGAAAGGGAGATGCAGAGACAGAAAGAGGGAGGGATGGAATGAGAGGGAGAATAATTAGCTCTAGTAAACCGAAGCACAGAACTACTTCCCATTCCAAGAGCCGATCGACAGGGTGAAGAGATAGATCTCTAACCCCCCCCACCTCTTCAACTACCCCCCATCTCTTCAACTACCCCCCATCTCTTCAACTACCCCCCATCTCTTCAACTACCCCCCATCTCTTCAACTACCCCCCCATCTCTTCAACTACCCCCTAGATCTTCAACTACCCCCCACCTCTTCAACTACCCCCCACCTCTTCAACTACTACCCACCTCTTCAACTACCCCCCATCTCTTCAACTACACCCTATATCTCTACTACCCCCCACCTCTTCAACTACCCCCCATCTCTTCAACTACCTCTTCAACTACCCCCCACCTCTTCAACTACCCCCCATCTCTTCAACTACCCCCCACCTCTTCAACTACCCCCCACCTCTTCAACTACCCCCTATATCTCTACTACCCCCCACATCTCTTCAACTACCCCCATCTCTCTAACCCCCCCACCTCTTCAACTACCCCCTAGATCTTCAACTACCCCCCACCTCTTCAACTACCCCCTAGATCTTCAACTACCCCCCACCTCTTCAACTACCCCCCACCTCGCTAACCCCCCCACCTCTTCAACTACCCCCTAGATCTCTAACCCCCCCACCTCTTCAACTACCCCCTATATCTTCAACTACCCCCCACCTCTTCAACTACCCCCTAGATCTTCAACTACCCCCTAGATCTCTAACCCCCCCACCTCTTCAACTACCCACTAGATCTTCAACTACCCCCCACCTCTTCAACTACCCCCTAGATCTCTAACCCCCCCACCTCTTCAACTACCCCCTAGATCTTCAACTACCCCCCACCTCTTCAACTACCCCCTAGATCTTCAACTACCCCCTAGATCTCTAACCCCCCCACCTCTTCAACTACCCACTAGATCTTCAACTACCCCCCACCTCTTCAACTACCCCCTAGATCTCTAACCCCCCCCACCTCTTCAACTACCCCACATCTCTTCAACTACCCCCCATCTCTTCAACTACCCCCCATCTCTTCAGCTACCTCTTCAACTACCCCCATCTCTTCAACTAACCCCTAGATCTCTAACCCCCCCCCCACCTCTTCAACTACCCCACATCTCTTCAACTACCCTCCATCTCTTCAACTACCCCCTATATCTCTACTACCCCCCACCTCTTCAACTACCCCCTATCTCTCTACTACCCCCATCTCTTCAACTACCCCCCATCTCTTCAACTACCCCCTATCTCTCTACTACCCCCCCATCTCTTCAACTACCCCCCATCTCTTCAACTACCCCCCACCTCTTCAACTACCCCCTATCTCTCTACTTCATTACCACTCTCCTCAGTCCTTTCCGTCTCCCTGTTATCCTCTTTATCTATTACCCTCTATCTAGTACCCTCTATATATTGCCCTCTATCTATTATTCTCTATTACCCTCTATCTATTATTCTCTATTACCCTCTATCTATTACCCTCTATCTATTACCCTCTATATATTACTCTCTATATATTACCCTCTATATATTACCCTCTATCTATTACCCTCTATATATTACCCTCTATCTATTACCCTCTATATATTACCCTCTATCTATTACCCTCTATCTATTACCCTCTATCTATTACCCTCTATTACCCTCTATCTATTACCCTCTATCTATTACCCTCTATCTATTACCCTCTATCTATTATTCTCTATTACCCTCTATCTATTATTCTCTATTACCCTCTATCTATTATCCTATATCTATTACCCTCTATCTATGATCCTCTATCTATTACCCTCTATCTATTATTCTCTATTACCCTCTATCTATTACCCTCTATCTATTACCCTTTATCTATTACCCTCTATCTATTATCCTCTATCTATTACCCTCTATCTATTATCCTCTATCTATTATCCTCTATTACCCTCTATCTATTACCCTCTATCTATTACCCTCTATTATCCTCTATCTATTACCCTCTATCTATTATCCTCTATCTATTATCCTCTATTACCCTCTATCTATTACCCTCTATCTATTACCCTCTAATATTCTATATATATTACCCTCTATCTATTATTCTCTATTACCCTCTATCTATTATCCTATATCTATTACCCTCTATCTATTATCCTCTATCTATTATCCTCTATTACCCTCTATCTATTACCCTCTATTACCCTCTATCTATTACCCTCTATTACCCTCTATCTATTACCCTCTATTATCCTCTATCTATTACCCTCTATTATCCTCTATCTATTATCCTCTATTATCCTCTATCTATTACCCTCTATCTATTACCCTCTATTATCCTCTATCTATTATCCTCTATTACCCTCTATCTATTACCCTCTATCTATTATTGTCTATTACCCTCTATCTATTATTCTCTATTACCCTCTATCTATTACCCTCTATCTATTATCCTCTATCTATTATCCTCTATTACCCTCTATCTATTACCCTCTATCTATTATCCTCTATCTATTATCCTCTATTATCCTCTATCTATTACCCTCTATCTATTATTCTCTATTACCCTCAATCTATTACCCTCTATTATCCTCTATCTATTACCCTCTATTATCCTCTATCTATTACCCTCTATCTATTATTGTCTATTACCCTCTATCTATTATTCTCTATTACCCTCTATCTATTACCCTCTATCTATGATCCTCTATCTATTACCCTCTATTATTCTATATTACCCTCTATCTATTACCCTCTATCTATTACCCTCTATCTATTACCCTCTATCTATTACCCTCTAATATTCTATATCTATTACCCTCTATCTATTATTCTCTATTACCCTCTATCTATTATCCTATATCTATTACCCTCTATCTATTATCCTCTATCTATTATCCTCTATTACCCTCTATCTATTACCCTCTATCTATTACCCTCTATTACCCTCTATCTATTACCCTCTATTACCCTCTATCTATTACCCTCTATTATCCTCTATCTATTACCCTCTATCTATTACCCTCTATTATCCTCTATCTATTATCCTCTATTACCCTCTATCTATTACCCTCTATCTATTATTGTCTATTACCCTCTATCTATTATTCTCTATTACCCTCTATCTATTACCCTCTATCTATTATCCTCTATCTATTATCCTCTATTACCCTCTATCTATTACCCTCTATCTATTATCCTCTATCTATTATCCTCTATTGTCCTCTATCTATTACCCTCTATCTATTATTCTCTATTACCCTCAATCTATTACCCTCTATTATCCTCTATCTATTACCCTCTATTATCCTCTATCTATTACCCTCTATCTATTATTGTCTATTACCCTCTATCTATTATTCTCTATTACCCTCTATCTATTACCCTCTATCTATGATCCTCTATCTATTACCCTCTATTATTCTATATTACCCTCTATCTATTACCCTCTATCTATTACCCTCTATCTATTATCCTCTATCTATTACCCTCTATCTATTACCCTCTATCTATTACCCTCTATTATCCTCTATCTATTACCCTCTATCTATTACCCTCTATTATCCTCTATCTATTATCCTCTATTACCCTCTATCTATTACCCTCTATCTATTATTGTCTATTACCCTCTATCTATTATTCTCTATTACCCTCTATCTATTACCCTCTATCTATTACCCTCTATCTATTATCCTCTATCTATTACCCTCTATTATCCTCTATCTATTACCCTCTATCTATTATTGTCTATTACCCTCTATCTATTATTCTCTATTACCCTCTATCTATTACCCTCTATCTATGATCCTCTATCTATTACCCTCTATCTATTATTCTCTATTACCCTCTATCTATTACCCTCTATCTATTATCCTCTATCTATTACCCTCTATCTATTACCCTCTATTACCCTCTATCTATTATTCTCTATTACCCTCTATCTATTACCCTCTATCTATGATCCTCTATCTATTACCCTGTATCTATTATTCTCTATTACCC
>NC_092166.1:85703972-85711472 GCF_045791955.1 Oncorhynchus clarkii lewisi | reverse complement strand
CTCTCTCCCTATCTCCCTCCCACTCTCCCTCCCTCCCTCCCTCCCTCCCTCCCACTCTCCCTCCATCTCTCCCTCTCTCCCCATGCACTCCCTTCTCTCTCTCTCTCTCTCTCTCTCTCTCTCTCTCTCTTTCCACCCTCCCTCCCTCCCACTCTCCCTCCCTCCCTCCCACTCTCCCCATGCACTCCCTTCTTCTTCTCTCTCTCTCTTTCCATCCTCCCTCCCTCCCCCCCCCCTCCCTCCCACTCTCTCTCCCTCTCACTCACTCTCCCTCCCTCCCTCCCATTCTCCCTCCCACTCTCAGTCTCCCTCCCTCCCTCCCTCCCTATCTCCCTCCCACTCTCCCTCCCTCCCTCCCTCCCTCCCATTCTCCCTCCCTCCCACTCTCACTCTCCCTCCCTCCCACTCTCCCTCCCTCCCACTCTCACTCTCCCTCCCTCCCTCCCTCCCACTCTCCCTCCCTCCCTCCCACTCTCCCTCTCTCCCACTATCTCTCCCTCTCTCTCTCCTTCCCTCCCACTCTCCCTCCCTCCCTCCCTCCTTGGTTACCTTTGAAATGCCTATTTCAGACACCTGGTTTCACCCCTCTCTCTCTCTTCATTATTTACCTGCTCTCAGATAATGTAATTAGCACAAGGGAACTTGATTAGAAAACCTCTCCTGTCTCTGTAGGTCAGGGGTCGAGGGTCAAACCAAAAATCACATATTGACCAAACCACATGGAATTGACACGGCCAGACAGCTTGTATTTATTTTGTGTGGTGTATGGTTGTCATAGATACAAGGAGTCATTGTTTTGAAGCAACATTAGGGATCTTCTTTATATTTAACCTTTATTTAACCTTTAACTACCTATCAGGACCAACATCAGTATCTCTCTAACTGATATCAGAGAAAGTTTTTTTTTACTTTTTTATTTGACCTTTATTTAACCAGGCAAGTCAGTTAAGAACAAATTCTTATTTTCAATGACGGCCTAGGAACAGTGGGTTAACTGCCTGTTCAGGGGCAGTTAACACACTGGGGGGTTTGAACTTGCAACCTTCCGGTTACTAGTCCAACGCTCTAACCACTAGGCTACTCTGCCGCCCAGGTGAACTCGTAGATACCATTTTCATGTCTGCGTACAGTTTAAAAGGAAGTTGAAGGTCGGTTTCCGGAGCCATTGTTAACTAGCGTTAGCATAATGACTAGAAGACTGCAGTTTGGGTTTTGCATGCCCCGAAACAATGTCATGTGTTATAAATTAATTAAACAATCCTCTTTCTATTACAAACTCAAACGTGTCCTTCCTCTACTCACTCACAATCAAACAAAAGACTCTCCAGTGAATCCTACAGCCTTACATGCATTAAAGTCCCCGTCCACTAGGAGCGCCACCTCTGGGTGAGTGTTTTCTTGTTTGCAACGAGCGTCTGCGTTGCCAAGGGCTAAAATAGAAGTCATTTCTATTTCTGACGCAGATCACGCTGCAAGTCCTGCCTCTCCTATCTCCTCATTGGTTTATAGAAGCAGGAACCCACGTGCCATCTCCTCATTGGTTTATAGAAGCAGGAACCCACGTGCCATCTCCTCATTGGTTATACCCACGTGGGTGACTAAAAGACTAAATATTTTGCCGGTTGTCGTGGTAATACTATGAAAGTGTAGATGCCAATCACAATATAAATTCAAAGATGAAAAAGCCTGGAAGGAGGAGAGATGATTAGAAATGATTCTGTTGGCCGTTTTATGTGTGGATTAATTGTCGGAGTAGAGGAGCTTGTGCATTTCAGGTAAAATAACTCCAATATTTATATCCCGGGACAAATTAGCTAGCAACAGCAAGCTAGCTAAATAGGACAAATTAGCTAGCAAGTGCAAGCTAACTAGCTAAATTGCTATACATGTTTCATTCTTTTCGACCTGTCCCCAAATTAATGTCATTGGTTCAGAGTTTGTTTTGATATTTTAACCTGCGTGTCGTGATCGCGTTTGGTGTGAGGGGACAAAATAAATGTATGCATGATAGCACACGATGGCGCACAGCCGGTTTGGGTTCCGTGTAACAGTCCACTAAATCCTACAGCCTAACAGTCTAGTGAATCCTACAGCCTAACAGTCTAGTGAATCCTACAGCCTAACAGTCCTACAGTCTAACAGTCTAGTGAATCCTACAGCCTAACAGTCTAGTGAATCCTACAGCCTAACAGTCTAGTGAGTCCTACAGCCTAACAGTCTAGTGAATCCTACAGCCTAACAGTCTAGTGAATCCTACAGTCTAACAGTCTAGTGAATCCTACAGCCTAACAGTCTAGTGAGTCCTACAGCCTAACAGTCTAGTGAATCCTACAGCCTAACAGTCCTACAGCCTAACAGTCTAGTGAATCCTACAGTCTAACAGTCCTACAGTCTAACAGTCTAGTGAATCCTACAGTCTAACAGTCCTACAGCCTAACAGTCCTACAGTCTATCAGTCCTACAGTCTAACAGTCTAGTGAATCCTACAGCCTAACAGTCTAGTGAATCCTACAGCCTAACAGTCTAGTGAATCCTACAGTCTAACAGTCTAGTGAATCCTACAGTCTAACAGTCTAGTGAATCCTACAGCCTAACAGTCCTACAGCCTAACAGTCTAGTGAATCCTACAGCCTAACAGTCCTACAGCCTAACAGTCTAGTGAATCCTACAGTCTAACAGTCTAGTGAATCCTACAGCCTAACAGTCTAGTGAGTCCTACAGCCTAACAGTCTAGTGAATCCTACAGCCTAACAGTCTAGTGAATCCTACAGCCTAACAGTCTAGTGAATCCTACAGCCTAACAGTCTAGTGAATCCTACAGTCTAACAGTCCTACAGCCTAACAGTCTAGTGAATCCTACAGCCTAACAGTCTAGTGAGTCCTACAGCCTAACAGTCTAGTGAGTCCTACAGCCTAACAGTCTAGTGAATCCTACAGCCTAACAGTCTAGTGAATCCTACAGCCTAACAGTCTAGTGAATCCTACAGCCTAACAGTCTAGTGAATCCTACAGCCTAACAGTCTAGTGAATCATACAGCCTAACAGTCTAGTGAATCCTACAGCCTAACAGTCTAGTGAATCCTACAGCCTAACAGTCTAGTGAATCCTACAGCCTAACAGTCTAGTGAATCCTACAGTCTAACATTCTAGTGAATCCTACAGCCTAACAGTCTAGTGAATCCTACAGCCTAACAGTCTAGTGAATCCTACAGTCTAACAGTCTAGTGAATCCTACAGCCTAACAGTCTTTAATGGGTTTAACAGGGTTTAATGGTTTTGGTTGGGGTCAGGGTTTCATGGTTTTGGTTGGGGTCAGGGTTTCATGGTTTTGGTTGGGGTCAGGGTCTAAGAAGCAGAGTGACTCTGTATGTCTGGACTGGAGAGAGGATGAGGAGAGGACAGGGAGGAAGGAGAGGACAGGGAGGAAGGAGAGAGACTGGAAAGAGGGGGAGGAGAGGACAGGGAGGAAGGAGAGAGACTGGAAAGAGGGGGAGGAGAGGACAGGGAGGAAGGAGAGAGACTGGAGTGAGGAGGAGGAGAGGACAGGGAGGAAGGAGAGAGACTGGAGAGAGGAGGAGGAGAGGACAGGGAGGAAGGAGAGAGACTGGAGTGAGGAGGAGGAGAGGACAGGAAGGAAGGAGAGAGACTGGAGAGAGGGGAAGGAGAGGACAGGGAGGAAGGAGAGAGACTGGAGTGAGAGGGAGGAGAGGACAGGGAGGAAGGAGAGAGACTGGAGGCAGGAGGAGAGGACAGGGAGGAAGGAGAGAGACTGGAGAGAGGAGGAGGAGAGGACAGGGAAGAAGGAGAGAGACTGTAGTGATGAGGAGGAGAGGACAGTGAGGAAGGAGAGAGACTGGAGAGAATGGGAGGAGAGGACAGGGAGGAAGGAGGGAGACTGGAGAGAATGGGAGAGGGGGAAGAGAGGACAGGGAGGAAGGAGAGAGACTGGAGTGAGGGGGAGGAGATGACAGTGAGGTGGCTGGGAATTATCTGACAGAGGAGAGAGAGAGGTGGAGGACAGAGGAGAGGGGGAAAAAGGGAGGGGCTGGGAACTACCTGTCAGGTTTCCATGTCTGTAGGTGCAGCCTGATGGACTGATGTGGTGCCAGCAGGACAGCACACACACACACACACACACACACACACACACACACACACACACACACACACACACACACACACACACACACACACCCCCTGGCCTGTGATGTCAGCTGTGTGTGTGTGTGTGTGTGTGTGTGTGTGTGTGTGTGTGTGTGTGTGTGTGTGTGTGTGTGTGTGTGTGTGTGTGTGTGTGTGTGTGTGTGTGTATGCTGCTGTGCTGTTGCCTGTAGTTTGTCTGTTGTCATTCAGATGTGTTAAATCTGTCTGTCAGTCAATCTCTATATTTTAATATGTCAATGCATATTTGTATGAGTCAATGTTGTCCTCAGTGTGTCCTCTGGTATGTGTAGATCATCTGGTTGGATCAGGCAGAGTAGCAGAGAGGAGTTGGAAAGTTATGGATGAGAGGAGAGGAAGAGTTAAGTAGGGAAGGTAAGGGGGTAGAGACCAGGGGACAGACTAGAGATGTCGTAATATGAAGAGGAGAAGGGCAGTTTAGCAGAGGAGGGGGTAAGAGTGTTTTATTACAGGGGTAGAGCCCAGTAGAGAGTAGAGGAGGGGGTAAGAGTGTTTTATTACAGGGGTAGAGCCCAGTAGAGAGTAGAGGAAGGGGTAAGAGTGTTTTATTACAGGGGTAGAGCCCAGTAGAGAGTAGAGCAGGGGGTAGGAGTGTTTTATTACAGGGGTAGAGCCCAGTAGAGAGTAGAGGAGGGGGTAAGAGTGTTTTATTACAGGGGTAGAGCCCAGTAGAGCGTAGGGGAGGGGGTAAGAGTGTTTTATTACAGGGGTAGAGCCCAGTAGAGAGTAGAGGAGGGGGTAGGAGTGTTTAATTACAGGGGTAGAGCCCAGTAGAGAGTAGAGGAGGGGGTAAGAGTGTTTTATTACAGGGGTAGAGCCCAGTAGAGAGTAGAGGAGGGGGTAAGAGTGTTTTATTACAGGGGTAGAGCCCAGTAGAGCGTAGAGGAGTGGGTAAGAGTGTTTTATTACAGGGGTAGAGCCCAGTAGAGCGTAGAGGAGGGGGTAAGAGTGTTTTATTACAGGGGTAGAGCCCAGTAGAGAGTAGAGCAGGGGGTAGGAGTGTTTTATTACAGGGGTAGAGCCCAGTAGAGAGTAGAGGAGGGGGTAGGAGTGTGTTATTACAGGGGTATAGCCCAGTAGAGAGTAGAGGAGGGGGTAGAAGTGTTTATTACAGGGGTAGAGCCCAGTAGAGAGTAGAGGAGGGGGTAAGAGTGTTTTATTACAGGGGTAGAGCCCAGTAGAGAGTAGAGGAGGGGGTAAGAGTGTTTTATTACAAGGGTAGAGCCCAGTAGAGCGTAGAGGAGGGGGTAAGAGTGTTTTATTACAGGGGTAGAGCCCAGTAGAGAGTAGAGGAGGGGGTAGGAGTGTTTTATTACAGGGGTAGAGCCCAGTAGAGAGTAGAGGAGGGGGTAGGAGTGTGTTATTACAGGGGTATAGCCCAGTAGAGAGTAGAGGAGGGGGTAGGAGTGTTTATTACAGGGGTAGAGCCCAGTAGAGAGTAGAGGAGGGGGTAAGAGTGTTTTATTACAGGGGTAGAGCCCAGTAGAGAGTAGAGGAGGGGGTAAGAGTGTTTTATTACAGGGGTAGAGCCCAGTAGAGAGTAGAGGAGGGGGTAAGAGTGTTTTATTACAGGGGTAGAGCCCAGTAGAGCGTAGAGGAAGGGGTAAGAGTGTTTTATTACAGGGGTAGAGCCCAGTAGAGAGTAGAGCAGGGGGTAGGAGTGTTTTATTACAGGGGTAGAGCCCAGTAGAGAGTAGAGGAGGGGGTAGGAGTGTGTTATTACAGGGGTATAGCCCAGTAGAGAGTAGAGGAGGGGGTAGCAGTGTTTAATTACAGGGGTAGAGCCCAGTAGAGAGTAGAGGAGGGGGTAAGAGTGTTTTATTACAGGGGTAGAGCCCAGTAGAGCGTAGAGGAGGGGGTAAGAGTGTTTTATTACAGGGGTAGAGCCCAGTAGAGAGTAGAGGAGGGGCTAGTAGTTTTTTATTACAGGGGTAGAGCCCAGTAGAGAGTAGAGGAGGGGGTAGGAGTGTTTTATTACAGGGGTATAGCCCAGTAGAGAGTAGAGGAGGGGGTAAGAGTGTGTTATTACAGGGGTAGAGCCCAGTAGAGAGTAGAGGAGGGGGTAGGTGTGTTTTATTACAGGGGTAGAGCCCAGTAGAGAGTAGAGGAGGGGGTAGGAGTGTGTTATCACAGGGGTATAGCCCAGTAGAGAGTAGAGGAGGGGGTAAGAGTGTGTTATTACAGGGGTAGAGCCCAGTAGAGAGTAGAGGAGGGGGTAGGTGTGTTTTATTACAGGGGTAGAGCCCAGTAGAGAGTAGAGGAGGGGGTAGGAGTGTGTTATCACAGGGGTAGAGCCCAGGGCCCCAGTAGAGAGTAGAGGGGGAGGTAGGTGTGTTTTATTACAGGGGTAGAGCCCAGTAGAGCGTAGAGGAGGGGGTAAGAGTGTTTTATTACAGGGGTAGAGCCCAGTAGAGAGTAGAGGAAGGGGTAGGAGTGTTTAATTACAGGGGTATAGCCCAGTAGAGAGTAGAGGAGGGGGTAAGAGTGTGTTATTACAGGGGTAGAGCCCAGTAGAGAGTAGAGGAGGGGGTAGGTGTGTTTTATTACAGGGGTAGAGCCCAGTAGAGAGTAGAGGAGGGGGTAGGAGTGTGTTATCACAGGTGTAGAGCCCAGGGCCCCAGTAGAGAGTAGAGGGGGAGGTAGGTGTGTTTTATTACAGGGGTAGAGCCCAGTAGAGCGTAGAGGAGGGGGTAGGAGTGTTTTATTACAGGGGTAGAGCCCAGTAGAGAGTAGAGGAGGGGGTAGGAGTGTGTTATCACAGGGGTAGAGCCCAGTAGAGAGTAGAGGAAGGGGTAGGAGTGTTTTATTACAGGGGTAGAGCCCAGTAGAGAGTAGAGGAGGGGGTAGGTGTGTTTTATTACAGGGGTAGAGCCCAGTAGAGAGTAGAGGAGGGGGTAGAAGTGTTTTATTACAGGGGTAGAGCCCAGTAGAGAGTAGAGGAGGGGGTAGGAGTGTGTTATCACAGGGGTAGAGCCCAGTAGAGAGTAGAGGAGGCGGTAGGTGTGTTTTATTACAGGGGTAGAGCCCAGTAGAGAGTAGAGGAGGAGGTAGAAGTGTTTTATTACAGGGGTAGAGCCCAGTAGAGAGTAGGGGAGGGGGTAGGAGTGTGTTATCACAGGGGTAGAGCCTAAGGCCCCAGTAGATCTCTGTTATCATTCTGTCCTCATGAAGGAATGCTGTTCATCTTCTATTGTAATTACACCAATTTAAATCAGCTCTGCCCTCCTGCCTGCCCTCCTGCCTGCCTCTCCCCACCATAGACACTCACACACATTGACGGTAGAGGCCTATGGGGATAGAGCTGGAGAAACATAGACA
>NC_092166.1:85633972-85698972 GCF_045791955.1 Oncorhynchus clarkii lewisi | reverse complement strand
GGTTGCTATGGCAAACATGTTTATGACACGTACAGCATTCTTTATGGGTAATATGTCACTAAAACATGTTTATGACACGTACAGCATTCTTTATGGGTAATATGTCACTAAAACATGTTTATGACACGTACAGCATTCTTTACGGGTAATATGTCACTAAAACATGTTTATGACACGTACAGCATTCTTTATGGGTAATATGTCACTAAAACATGTTTATGACACGTACAGCATTCTTTATGGGTAATATGTCACTAAAACATGTTTATGACACGTACAGCATTCTTTATGGGTAATATGTCACTAAAACATGTTTATGACACGTATAGCATTCTTTATGGGTAATATGTCACTAAACATGTTTATGACACGTACAGCATTCTTTACGGGTAATATGTCACTAAACATGTTTATGACACGTACAGCATTCTTTACGGGTAATATGTCACTAAACATGTTTATGACACGTACAGCATTCTTTACGGGTAATATGTCACAACATTCTCTGCTGTCATACTTTATGTTGGTTGACACGCTAGATGCTCGTAGGCTTATACACATTCCTTTACACACCATCACACCTACAACTGTCACTTACAGCAATGTCTGAATAACGCAGTATTTCACCTTTATTTAACCAGGTAGGCAAGTTGAGAACACCTTTATTTAACCAGGAAGGCCAGTTGAGAACAAGTTCCCTTTATTTAACCAGGTAGGCTAGTTGAGAACACCTTTATTTAACCAGAAAGGCCAGTTGAGAACAAGTTCCCTTTATTTAACCAGGTAGGCTAGTTGAGAACACCTTTATTTAACCAGGTAGGCTAGTTGAGAACACCTTTATTTAACCAGGTAGGCCAGTTGAGAACAAGTTCCCTTTATTTAACCAGGTAGGCTAGTTGAGAACAAGTTCCCTTTATTTAACCAGGTAGGCTAGTTGAGAACAAGTTCACTTTATTTAACCAGGTAGGCTAGTTGAGAACAAGTTCCCTTTATTTAACCAGGTAGGCCAGTTGAGAACAAGTTCCCTTTATTTAACCAGGTAGGCCAGTTGAGAACAAGTTCCCTTTATTTAACCAGGTAGGCCAGCTGAGAACAAGTTCCCTTTATTTAACCAGGTAGGCCAGTTGAGAACAAGTTCCCTTTATTTAACCAGGTAGGCTAGTTGAGAACAAGTTCCCTTTATTTAACCAGGTAGGCCAGTTGAGAACAAGTTCCCTTTATTTAACCAGGTAGGCCAGTTGAGAACAAGTTCCCTTTATTTAACCAGGTAGGCCAGTTGAGAACAAGTTCCCTTTATTTAACCAGGTAGGCTAGTTGAGAACAAGTTCCCTTTATTTAACCAGGTAGGCTAGTTGAGAACAAGTTCCCTTTATTTAACCAGGTGGCTAGTTGAGAACAAGTTCCCTTTATTTAACCAGGTAGGCCAGTTGAGAACAAGTTCTCATTTGCAACTGCGACCTGGCCAAGATAAAGCAAAGCAGTTCGACACATACAACGACACAGAGTTACACATGGAGTAAAACAAACATACAGTCAATAATACAGTATAAACAAGTCTATATACGATGTGAGCAAATGAGGTGAGATAAGGGAGGTAAAGGCAAAAAAAAGGCCATGGTGGCAAAGTAAATACAATATAGCAAGTTAAACACTGGAATGGTAGATTTGCAGTGGAAGAATGTGCAAAGTAGAGAGAAATAATGGGGTGCAAAGGAGCTAAATAAATAAATACTGTAGGGGAAGAGATAGTTGTTTGGGCTAAATTATAGGTGGGCTATGTACAGGTGCAGTAATCTGTGAGCTGCTCTGACAGCTGGTGCTTAAAACTGGAGAGGGAGATAAGTGTTTCCAGAGTATATGCCTGCCCAATTATCATATACACACTAGTTTACACCAACATATGTGTCCACGCACGCACGCTCGCACGCACGCACGCACGCACGCACACACACACACACACACATACACACACACACACACACACACACACTCACTCACCTCCACATGAACATAATAACAGTTATGCAGAGATGCAGGGTATGTGTTAGTTACACAGTCTGTCTGGGGTTCGTCACGCCTCATTCACAATTAAGGTGTTACAGGACCACTTAAGGACAAAAGAGGTTTGTGTGTCCCCAGGCTCTCTCTCTCTCTCTCTCTCTCTCTCTCTCTCTCTCTCTCTCTCTCTCTCTCTCTGTCTGTCTGTCTGTCTGTCTGTCTGTCTGTCTGTCTGTCTGTCTGTCTGTCTGTCTGTCTGTCTGTCTGTCTGTGTCTCTCTCTCTCTCTCTCTCTCTCTCTCTCTCTCTCTCTCTCTCTCTCTCTCACACTCTCACACTCTCTCTCTCTCTCTCCAGACACGCTAGATGGACGAGAGAAGCATTTCTGTCACTCTGTATCTTCATCAACTTCTGATGCTCTCTCTCTACCACCCTGTTCCCCTACCTCCCTACCACCCTACCTACCACCCTATATCCCTACCACCCTACCTACCTTCCTACCACCTTACCACCCTACCTCCCTACCAGCCGACAACCTTACCTCGCTACCACCCTACCTCCCTACCACCCTACCTCCCCACCATACTACCACCCTACCACCCTCCCTACCACCCTACCATACTACCTCCCTACCTCCCTACCAGCCGACAACCTTACCTCGCTACCACCCTACCACCCTACGTCCCTACCACCCTACCTACCACCCTAACACCCTACATCCCTACCACCCTACCTACCTCCCTACCACCCTACCTATCACCCTACCACCCTACATCCCTACCACCCTACCTACCTCCCTACCACCCTACCTACCTCCCTACCACCCTACCTACCTCCCTAGCACCCTACCTACCTCCCTACCACCCTACCTCCCTAGCACCCTCCCTACCACCCTACCTACCACCCTACCACCCTACATCCCTACCACCCTACCTACCTCCCTACCACCCTACCTACCACCCTACCACCCTACATCCATACCACCCTACTTCCCTACCACCCTACCTACCTCCCTACCACCCTACCTACCACCCTACCTCCCTACCACCCTACATCCCTACCACCCTAACACCCTACCTACCTCCCTACCTTCCTACCACCCTACCTACCTCCCTACCTTCCTACCACCTTACCACCCTAACTCCCTAACGCCCTACCACCCTACCTACCTCCCTACCACCCTCCCTACCTCCCTACCATACTACCTCCCTACCACCCTACCTCCCTACCACCCTCCCTACCTTCCTACCACTCTACCACCCTACCACCCTATCTCCCTACCACCCAACCACCCAACCACCCTACCACCCTACCACCCTACCACCCTTCTGTCTTTATCTGTGTGACACACACACACACACATACGCACAAAGAAACACACACACCTCCTCGCATCCTCTCTCTCCTCCTCTCTCTCATCCTCTCTCTCCTCCTCTATTTCTCCTCTTCTCTCTCTCTCTCTCTCTCCGTACCACTACTACCATCACCCCTACTACCCGTACCATTACTACCATCACCCCAACTACCCATACCACTACTACCATCACCCCAACTACCCGTACCACTACTACCATCACCCCAACTACCCATACCACTACTACCATCACCCCTACTACCCGTACCACTACTACCATCACCCCAACTACCCGTACCACTACTACCATCACCACTACTACCCGTACCACTACTACCCATACCACTACTACCATCACCCCTACTACCCGTAATACTACTACCATCACCCCAACTATCCGTACCACTATTACCATCACCTCTACTACCATCACCACTACTACCTGTACCTCTACTACCATCCCCTCTACTACCCGTACCTCTACTACCATCACCCCAACTATCCGTACCACTACTACCATCACCACTACTACCATCACCTCTACTACCATCACCCCAACTAGCCGTACCACTACTACCATCACCACTACTATCCGTACCACTACTACCCATACCACTACTACCATCACCCCAACTACCCATACCACTACTACCATCACCCCTACTACCTATACCACTACTACCATCACCACTACTACCATCACCACTACTACCATCACCCCTACTACCCATACCACTACTCACCCCTACTACCCATACCACTACTACCATGAGCCCTACTACCCATACCATTACTACCATCCCCCCTACTACCCATACCACTACTACCATCACCCCTACTACCCATACCCCAACTACCATCACCCCTACTACCCGTACCATTACTACCATCCCCCCTACTACCCGTACCACTACTACCATCACCACTACTACCCATACCCCAACTACCATCACCCCTACTACCCATACCACTACTACCATCACCCCTACTACCCATACCATTACTACCATCACCCCTACTATCCGTACCACTACTACCATCACCCCTACTACCCATACCACTACTACCATCACCCCTACTACCCGTACCACTACTACCATCACCTCTACTACCCATACCACTACTACCATCACCCCTACTACCCGTACCACTACTACCATCACCACTACTACCATCACCACTACTACCATCACCACTACTACCAGTACCACTACTACCATCACCCCTACTATCCGTACCACTACTACCATCACCCCTACTACCATCACCACTACTACCATCACCACTACCACCATCACCCCTACTACCCGTACCACTACTACCATTACCCCTACTACCCATACCACTACTACCATCATCCCTACTACCCATACCACTACTACCATCACCACTACTACCATCACCACTACTACCATCACCACTACTACCAGTACCACTACTACCATCACCCCTACTATCCGTACCACTACTACCATCACCACTACTACCATCACCACTACTACCATCACCACTACCACCATCACCCCTACTACCCGTACCACTACTACCATCACCCCTACTACCCATACCACTACTACCATCATCCCTACTACCCATACCACTACTACCATCATCCCTACTACCCATACCCCAACTACCATCACCCCTACTATCCATACCACTACTATCATCATCACTACTACCATCACCACTACTACCCATACCCCTACTACCGTCACCACTACTACCCATACCCCTACTACCATCACCCCTACTACCCATACCAATACTACCATCACCCCTACTACCCATACCACTACTACCATCACCCCTACTACCATCACCCCTACTATCCGTACCACTACTCACCCCTACTACCATCACCCCTACTACCCATACCACTACTCACCACTACTACTTGGAATGATTAACACAACAGCAATAATAATAGTAATAACATAAATACTAATAGTAAGTACCTCATGTTTACTATGCAGATGTTATTAGTCAGGGTCCCTCAGGCTGTGGCAGACAAATACAAGAGGAGCCGTTGTTCCTTCACCCATGAGTATTTTTAGTTTTTCCTCTGGGTTTAATCGTTTACAATTTGTAATAAATGTAGTACTTTTTTGTGAACAATGAATCTCTGGTGAATAATATTTCTCACAGTAAAGGAGAAAGTGCATCTCTGTCTCTACCTCCCCTGTCATGCAGTGACCACATACACTCTCCTCTTTGGGTAGCCATGTCTTTTTATGTCTGCCGGTTTCTATTGCCAGTTGGTGGTCACTCAGCCTGTACTTGGTAAGCATCTGTCTCTGCATCGCATCTCTGACAGAGTAGAGATAATCAGCCAATTCATATTCTCTGGAATTTGTTTTGTTTCTCCAATGTTGTAAATATGAGTCCTTTGATTGATTAATTCTTTCTTTTGAAGCTATGCTGGTGTCAGCTTAGTTGGTTAGGTCCAACACCAGCTGACTGAGAGGGCTCATTTCTGGGCTCAGCTCTTGGGTTTGAATTGCTTTAAATTGGAGACTAGAATTTGGACTTGTATTTAGATGAGCCAAAATTGTAATGATCTTTTTCTGTGTTTTCATTGCCACTGGAAAACGGCCCAATTCTGCCCTACATGCATTAGTTGCTGTATTTCTTTGGACTTTCCGACAGAATTCTGCATGTAGGGCTTCAATTGGACATTTGTCCCACATTTTGAAGTCCAGTTTTATTGAGTGGCCCCCCAAACCTCACCGTAAAGAGCTATTGGTAGGATTACATTGTCAAATATTTTGGTTCTAATTCTATTTGGGGATGTTAATTTTGAAATATTACATTTTTTATTGAATACAACGTTCTACAACGTTCTGCGGGCTTTTTCTTTGAGTGCCAATAAAGTTTCCAGATTTTTTGTCATTTTTAGTGTGTTCAACTATGGTGTTGCTCAAGTTGAATTTATATTTGTGTTTCTGACATCTGGGTGTTTTCTGGAAAATCATGATTTTTAGAAGAGGTTTGGAACCACTTAGACTCTTCCTAGGCCTGGCCGTCCGGCCAAATTGAGCAATTGGGGGAGAAGAGCCTTTGGTCAGGGAGGCGACCAAGAACCTGATGGTCACTCTGACAGAGCTCCAGATTTCCTCTGTGGAGAAGGGAGAACCTTCCAGAAAAACAACCATCTCTGCAGCACTCCAACAATCAGGCCTTTATGGTAGAGTGACCAGACGGAGGCCACTCCTCAGTAAAAGGCACATGCCAGTCCGCTTGGAGTTTGCCAAAAGGCACCTAAAGGACTCGCAGAACATGAGAAACAAGATTCTCTGGTCTGATGAAACCAAGATTGAACTCATTGCCCTGAATGCCAAGTGTCACGTCTGGAGGAAACCTGGCACCATCCCTACAGTGAAGCATGGTGGTGGCACCATCCCTACGGTGAAGCATGGTGGTGGCAGCATCATGCTGTGGGGATGTTTTCCAGCGGCAGGGACTGGGAGACATGTCAGGATCGAGGGACAGATTAACAGAGAAAAGTACAGAGAGATCCTTGATTAAAACCTGCTCCAGTGCACTCGGGGCCTCAGACTGAGGTGATGGTTCACCTTCCAACAGGACAACGACCGTAAGCACACAGACAGGACAACACAGGAGTGGCTTCGGGAAAAGTCTCTGAATGTCTTTGAGTGGCACAGCCAGAGCTCGGATTTGAACCCGATCTAATATCTCTGAAGAGACCTGAAAATAGCTGTGCAGCAACGCTCCCCATCCAACCTTACAGAGCTTGAGATGATCTGCAGAGAAGAATGGGAGAAACTCCCCAAATACAGGTGTGCCAAACTTGTAGCATCTTACCCAAGAAGACTCAATGCCGTAATCGCTGCCAAAGGTGCTTCAACAAAGTACTGAGTAAAAGAGTAAAGGGTCTGAATACTTATGTACATGTGATTTTTCTTATTTAAAAAAAAATATGACTGAAAACCTGTTTTTGCTTTGTCATTATGGGGTATTGTATGTAGATTGAAGAGGGGGAAAAACTAATTTGATCAATTTTAGAATAAGGCTGTAATGTAACAAAATGTGAAAAAGGTAGAGGGGGTCTGAATGCTTTCCGAAGGCTCTGTACCTCTCTCTCTGCTCCTCTCTTGTTGTGCTCAGATGGTCTCTGAGGTCATCATTTGTCTGACTCAGTTTGTCCAAACTGCTTTCCAATTTAGCAATAGATGCTCTGCTTTCCTCCCTGAACTGTTTCATCTCTTCTTTTAGTTTCTGGACAGCATCCTGGACAGCGTCCTCCTGTTGAAGCTTGTTCTCTCTGAGTAATATGACTAGTTAGAGTGCAGTTCAACTGCAGTCATTCTTATCAACAGACTCAATAGCCTTGGCTTCTCAAATTATTGCCTCGCCTGGTTCACTACTACTACTGGTTCACTACTACTTCTCAGATAGGAATCAGTGTGTCAAACCTGAGGGCCTGTTGTCCGGACCTCTGGCAGTCTCTATGGGGGTGCCACAGGGTTCAAATCTCGGGCCGACTCTCTTCTCTGTATATATCAATGATGTCGCTCTTGCTGCTGCTGATTCTCTGATCCACCTCTACGCAGACGACACCATTCTGTATACTTCTGGCCCTTCTTTGGACACTGTGCTAACAAACCTCCAAACAAGCTTCAATGCCATACAACACTACTTCCGTGGCCTCCAACTGCTCTTAAATGCTAGTAAAACTAAGTGCATGCTCTTCAACCGATCGCTGAACGCACCCTCCCGCCCGACTAGCATCACTACTCTGGACGGTTCTGACCTAGAATATGTGGACAACTACAAATACCTAGGTGTCTGGTTAGACTGTAAACTCTCCTTCCAGACTCACATCTAGCACCTCCAATCCAAAATGAAATCTAGAATCAGCTAACCTATTTAGCAACAAAGCCTCCAAAATAGCCTCCAACACTCTACTCAGCAAACTGGATGTAATCTATCACAGTGCCTTCCGTTTCGTCACCAAAGCCCCATATACCACCCACCACTGCGACCTGTATGCTCTCGTTGGCTGGACCTCACTACATAGTCATTGCCAAACCCACTGGCTCCAGGTCATCTACAAGTCTTTGCTAGGTAAAGCCCCGCCTTAGCTCACTGGTCACCATAGCAGCACCCACCCGTAAAAAATCACTGAAGCTGGAGACTTGTATCTCCCTTTCTAACTTTAAGCATCAGCTGTCAGAGCAGCTTACCGATCACTGTACCTGTACACAGCCAATCTGTAAATAGCACACCCAACTACCTCATCCCCATATTGTTACGTATCTTCTTTCTCTTTTGGACCCCACTATCTCTACTTGCACATCATCATCTGCACATCTATCACTCCTTAATGCTAAATTGTAATTATTTTACCTCTATGACCTATTTATTGCCTTACCTCCCTACTCTTCTAAATGTGTACACACTGTACATAGATTTTTCTATTGTGTTATTGACTGTATATTTGTTTACTCCATGTGTAACTCTGTATTGTTGTTTGTGTCGCACTGCCTTGCTTTATCTTGGCCAGGTCACAGTTGTAAATAAGAACTTGTTCTCAACTGGCCTACCTGGTTAAATAAAGGTGTTCTCTACTGGCCTACCTGGTTAAATAAAGGTGTTCTCAACTAGTCTACCTGGTTAAATAAAGGTGTTCTCAACTAGTCTACCTGGTTAAATAAAGGTGTTCTCAACTAGTCTACCTGGTTAAATAAAGGTGTTCTCAACTAACCTACCTGGTTAAATAAAGGTGTTCTCAACTGGCCTACCTGGTTAAATAAAGGTGTTCTCAACTAACCTACCTGGTTAAATAAAGGTGTTCTCAACTGGCCTACCTGGTTAAATAAAGGTGTTCTCAACTAACCTACCTGGTTAAATAAAGGTGTTCTCTACTGGCCTACCTGGTTAAATAAAGGTGTTCTCAACTAGCCTACCTGGTTAAATAAAGGTGTTCTCTACTGGCCTACCTGGTTAAATAAAGGTGTTCTCTACTGGCCTACCTGGTTAAATAAAGGTGTTCTCAACTAGCCTACCTGGTTAAATAAAGGTGTTCTCAACTAGCCTACCTGGTTAAATAAAGGTGTTCTCAACTAGCCTACCTGGTTAAATAAAGGTGTTCTCAACTGGCCTACCTGGTTAAATAAAGGTGTTCTCAACTGGCCTACCTGGTTAAATAAAGGTGTTCTCAACTGGCCTACCTGGTTAAATAAAGGTGTTCTCAACTAGTCTACCTGGTTAAATAAAGGTGTTCTCAACTAGTCTACCTGGTTAAATAAAGGTGTTCTCAACTAGTCTACCTGGTTAAATAAAGGTGTTCTCTACTGGCCTACCTGGTTAAATAAAGGTGTTCTCAACTAGTCTACCTGGTTAAATAAAGGTGTTCTCAACTAGTCTACCTGGTTAAATAAAGGTGTTCTCAACTAGTCTACCTGGTTAAATAAAGGTGTTCTCAACTAACCTACCTGGTTAAATAAAGGTGTTCTCAACTGGCCTACCTGGTTAAATAAAGGTGTTCTCAACTAACCTACCTGGTTAAATAAAGGTGTTCTCAACTGGCCTACCTGGTTAAATAAAGGTGTTCTCAACTAACCTACCTGGTTAAATAAAGGTGTTCTCTACTGGCCTACCTGGTTAAATAAAGGTGTTCTCAACTAGCCTACCTGGTTAAATAAAGGTGTTCTCTACTGGCCTACCTGGTTAAATAAAGGTGTTCTCTACTGGCCTACCTGGTTAAATAAAGGTGTTCTCAACTAGCCTACCTGGTTAAATAAAGGTGTTCTCAACTAGCCTACCTGGTTAAATAAAGGTGTTCTCAACTAGCCTACCTGGTTAAATAAAGGTGTTCTCAACTGGCCTACCTGGTTAAATAAAGGTGTTCTCAACTGGCCTACCTGGTTAAATAAAGGTGTTCTCAACTGGCCTACCTGGTTAAATAAAGGTGTTCTCAACTAGCCTACCTGGTTAAATAAAGGTGTTCTCAACTGGCCTACCTGGTTAAATAAAGGTGTTCTCAACTAGCCTACCTGGTTAAATAAAGGTGTTCTCAACTGGCCTACCTGGTTAAATAAAGGTGTTCTCAACTAGTCTACCTGGTTAAATAAAGGTGTTCTCAACTGGCCTACCTGGTTAAATAAAGGTGTTCTCAACTAGTCTACCTGGTTAAATAAAGGTGTTCTCAACTGGCCTACCTGGTTAAATAAAGGTGTTCTCAACTGGCCTACCTGGTTAAATAAAGGTGTTCTCAACTGGCCTACCTGGTTAAATAAAGGTGTTCTCAACTGGCCTACCTGGTTAAATAAAGGTGTTCTCAACTGGCCTACCTGGTTAAATAAAGGTGTTCTCAACTGGCCTACCTGGTTAAATAAAGGTGTTCTCAACTAGTCTACCTGGTTAAATAAAGGTGTTCTCAACTGGCCTACCTGGTTAAATAAAGGTGTTCTCAACTGGCCTACCTGGTTAAATAAAGGTGTTCTCAACTGGCCTACCTGGTTAAATAAAGGTGTTCTCAACTGGCCTACCTGGTTAAATAAAGGTGTTCTCAACTGGCCTACCTGGTTAAATAAAGGTGTTCTCAACTGGCCTACCTGGTTAAATAAAGGTGTTCTCAACTGGCCTACCTGGTTAAATAATACCACAAAATACCACAGTCGACTGCAGTTACTATATTTTTTTGTATGGCTCTCTTTTTTTTGAGAAAGGGAAATGGTTGCAAATCACCCTTTTCCAAATGTGCTTTTGTTTGGTATTACATTCTTGTTTTGCAACTGGTAAGATCTGCAAACAGGCATTAATGGTTCTGTCCCATCATCAAACCTTTTAAACTCTTCTTCGCTTTCTCTGTCTGGATGTGTGGTGGGTAAACAGTGTCCATAGCAACGCTGGTGATGTTGGCCACAATGTCGTAATTGAAGCCTACCTGTTCCAAAACAGTGTTGTTTCTTTGTATTATTGTCTCTGGTGTCTTTAGAGAGCTGTTTTACTTTGTCTTTTGTTTTCTGTCCTTCTTTTGTCTTTTCTGTTGTGCTGTTAACTAGCTAATTTTTCTGTTGTTGTTAGCTAGTTAGCTTCTTTTAGGAGAGTCCCTAGCAACTGCTTAGCAACTGGTAAACGATCCAGCTGAGCTAACGACACAGTGTTTCCTGGGCTAATGATTACGGCGGAAGTAGCGAAGTACTGATTGACCGGTGGTATTTTTGGCTTAAGAAGCTAGCCAACTAGGATAAGCAATAATAAGACATTCACTCGCTAGATGTTGAAGTGTTACGGAGTTCGGGGTTGTACATACAACCAGACAAAACTTAATGATTGGCTTAAATTGGAGTGCTTCGACTATAAAACTAAAACAAAATGTTCCTGTTAGAGATGGTACAGTTTACATCGCCTCCCAAATGACGACGATGCGAAAAGAAATTGGAAACTTAAACTTAAAAAAACAAAAAGTTGTATGTTTGCTCGTTTCACGTTGTTGATAAGACGCCAACGCAGAATAACCCATACCCAGCGCTCTTTCTGGGTGGTGAGAGGCCACCAGAGAAGAGACGTCGCCTTAGCAGGACAGGTCTGTCAACTAGTTTTGATATCGCGTGTTTGTCTTCAGTTTTTGTTACTAGAATCTGACTACGATAGCTTCTAGTCAGGGTCTGAAATTAATCTCTTTCATTTCTACCGTATGTTGAACGCTTTATAATTGTAAACACTGAATCAGTGGTAGGCTACCTGACATTAGAAATATGATACACAATGTGTAATCTTCATTTATAATATTAATAGAAGAATAACCTATCTGTCCTGGTGGCAGGTGACCTGAAATGTTTACCTGCCACAGCCAACATTTACTCTGTATTTGTCAGGGGTTCATTTCAATCCCTGTTCGAGCTAATAGATACAGAATATTCATTTTGAAAATATTTAACCTAGTCTATGTATCCCACTAGGTTTAGAGTGCTTATTTGCAGTAGAGAATAGTCTGATAAACGCTAAAAGTAAGGCACTGGGAGTTTAAAATGTTTTTAAAGGTATCCTTAATTTGTGTATTAGCTTTTCCAGATCCTTACCAAATAATCTCATGAATTAATAATCTATATTCATATTCAACTAATCATCTGTATTCATATTCAACTAATCATCTGTATTCATATTCAGCGAATCATCTGTATTCATATTCAGCGAATCATCTATATTCATATTCAACTAATCATCTATATTCATATTCAACTAATCATCTGTATTCATATTCAACTAATCATCTGTATTCATATTTTACTCATATTCAACTAATCATCACCTGCAGATGAGCCTGGTGTGGTGGAGGTTTCTGAGGAGCCAGGTCCTATTTCAAAGACCTTTCCTTGATACCTAAACACAGTGGTCAGACCCAGCAATGGAGGACCACACCTACTCCCTAGGACCTATCATCACATGAGGCATGGCGACCTCACCAGCCCCTGAGAGGTCACTGTCTGTTGCAGACGTTACATTGAACGATGACGCAGACTGTCTGCTGTACACAGGGATTCCACTATTAGAATTCAACACTCGTTGTGTCTTGCCCCCCCCCCCCCCCCCCCCCCCCCCCCCCCACATCATCAACAATGTCGGGCTGTAGACCAAAGTCTGTTGACACTGAATGAACCTTAGACCAAACGTTGTTATAGCTGATTTAGCAAGATGCTTCAAAAGTCCCACCCGGGTCATGAAGGTAAAACATAGATATTCTGGATAGATGTGGTTGCCGAGCACACCAAGGATCCCATCTTGGCTGCGCTCCCTACCAAGGATCTCGTTCCACATCCTCGTGAGATGATGAAGGCTACTAATGCCACAGGTTTTTCCAGGGAAGAAAAATGTCAAATACAACTTTCCGACTGCACAGAAAGTGTTTTACAGCAAAAAAATAAAATCTGGACGAAATAACTGAATCTTACAGTCACTACTATGCCAGTAATACTGTAAAATATATAGTTGCATCTGCTCCATCAGGAATGGTTGTGTTCAGTTCAGAGGCTAACGGGGGGGAATGTAGCGATAGGTTCATAACACAGAACTCAAGGTTTCTCCACCGTTTGCGTGCTGTAGATGGGGTGACCATGGCTTCACAATTAGGAACTTGCTAGAGGAACGGAATGCACCCTTCGTCTTAGTTGACCAATGAGAAGGTCACTGGGGACACATTGCTAATGTCCGTATCCATGTGGAACGATCAATAAGGTGTTTTTTTAAGGTGTACAAGATTCGCTCACAAACTGTGCTCTCTTGGTTTTGAGTCCCTAATATTGACAACATATTTAAAATGTGTGCAGCTCTTGTAAATCTGAGAGGATTATTTCTAACAAATAGACACAATGTCTAACATCATCCACATGTCTAACAACATGCACATGTCTAACAACATGCGCTGATCGTTTATCTATTCCAAAACTGTGCATCACTTTATTCCTATTAATGAACTGCGGAACATTGTCAGAATTTGTAGCATTGTCATTGTTTCAAGTCATTGTTTCAAGTCATTGTTTCAAGTCATTGTTTCGAGTCATTGTTTCAAGTCATTGTTTCAAGTCATTGTTTCGAGTCATTGTTTCAAGTCATTGTTTCAAGTCATTGTTTCAAGTCATTGTTTCAAGTCATTGTTTCAAGTCATTGTTTCAAGTCATTGATTCAAGTCATTGTGTCGAGTCATTGTTTCAAGTCATTGTTTCAAGTCATTGTTTCAAGTCATTGTTTCAAGTCATTGTTTCAAGGTATTGTTTCAAGTCAAATCATGGTCACTTGGTGTTCAGACGACCAGCTTGCAGCTCTGTAGGCCCAGGCACATCATGGTCACTTGGTGTTCAGACGACCAGCTTGCTTGCAGCTCTGTAGGACCAGGTACATCATGGTCACTTGGTGTTCAGACGACCAACTTGCTTGCAGCTCTGTAGGCCCAGGCACATCATGGTCACTCCCTACCAGTAATCCCATCTGGGCTGGCTCCCTACCAAGGATCCCATCTGGGCTGGCTCCCTACCAAGGATGCCATCTGGGCTGGCTCCCTACCAGGAATCCCATCTGGGCTGGCTCCCTACCAGGGATCCCATCTTGGCTGGCTCCCTATCAGGGATCCCATCTTGGCTGGCTCCCTCCCTCTCTCTCTCGCTGTCCCTCTCTCTCTCGCTGTCCCTCTCTCTCTCGCTGTCCCTCTCTCTCTCGCTGTCTCTCTCTGTCTGTCTGTCTGTCTCTCTCTCTCTCTCTCTCTGTATCTCTCTCTCTCTCTGTATCTCTCTCTCTCTCTGTATCTCTCTCTCTCTCTCTCTGTATCTCTCTCTCTCTCTCTCTGTATCTCTCTCTCTCTCTCTGCATCTCTCTCTCTCTCTATCTCTCTATCTTTCTCTCTCTCTGTCTGTCTCTCTCTCTCTCTCTCTCTGTATCTCTCTCTCTCTCTGTATCTCTCTCTCTCTCTGTATCTCTCTCTCTCTCTCTGTATCTCTCTCTCTCTCTCTCTGTATCTCTCTCTCTCTGCATCTCTCTCTCTCTCTATCTCTCTCTCTCTCTGTGTTTCTCTCTATCTCTCTCTCTCTCTCTCTCTCTCTCTGTGTATCTCTCTCTTCCTTCCGCCTACTGCAGAGCTGGACTCAAAGCACTCAGAACGGCTCCAGTCAACTCCAAATGACATTCCACAGAAGACACAGACACACGCAGACACACATCCCTCTTCCACACAGGTCATTATAAAACTCGTACCATCACACAGAGAGGGAGGAAGACGGCAGAGTGAGTGACTATGTGGATCTCTCTGCTGTCTGGCTGCTTGTCTGGTTGGCTGTCTAGCTGGCTTTCTCTCTGGCTTTCTGTCTGTCTGGCTGGCTAGCTGTCTGGCTGGCTTTTGGTCTGTCTGTGTGTCCGGCTGGCTGGCTAGCTTTCTGTCTGGCTGGCTGGCTGGCTGGCTAGCTGTCTGTCTGGCTTTTGGTCTGTCTGGCTGGCTGGCTTTCTGTCTGTCGGTCGGTCTGGCTGGCTTTCTGTCTGTCTGGCTGCCTGTCTGTCTGGGTGCCTGCCTGGTTGGCTGTCAGGCTTTCTGTCTGTCTGTCTGGTTGGCTGTCTGGCTTTCTCTGTCTGGCTTTCTGTCTGGCTGGCTGTCTGTCTGTCTGGCTTTCTGTTTGTCTGGCTTTCTGTCTGTCTGGCTGCCTGTCTAGTTGGCTGTCGGGCTTTCTGTCTGTCTGCCTGCCTGGCTTTCTGCCTGTCTGGCTAGCTGTCTGTCTGTCTGGCTTTGGGTCTGTCTGGCTGGCTTTCTGTTTGTCTGGCTGCCTGTCTGGTTGGCTGGCTGCCTGTCTGGTTGTCTGGCTGCCTGTCTGGTTGTCTGGCTGTCTTTGTCTGGCTGCCTGTCTGGTTGGCTGGCTGCCTGTCTGGTTGTCTGGCTGTCTGGTGTTCTGGCTAGTTGGCTGTCGGGCTTTCTGTCTGTCTGCCTGCCTGGCTTTCTGCCTGTCTTGCTAGCTGTCTAGTTGGCTGTCGGGCTTTCTGTCTGTCTGCCTGCCTGGCTTTCTGCCTGTCTGGCTAGCTGTCTGTCTGTCTGGCTTTGGGTCTGTCTGGCTGGCTTTCTGTTTGTCTGGCTGGCTGGCTGGCTGTCTGCATGGCTGTCTGGCTGCCTGTCTGGTTGGCTGGCTGCCTTTCTGGTTGTCTGTCTGTCTTTGTCTAGCCGCCTGTCTGGTTGGTTGGCTGGCTGTCTGTCTGGTTGGCTGGGTGCCTGGCTAGCTGTCTGACTGTCTGGCTTTGGGTCTGTCTGGCTGGCTTTCTGTTTGTCTGGCTGGCTGTCTGCATGGCTGTCTGGCTGCCTGTCTGGTTGGCTGGCTGCCTGGCTAGCTGTCTGTCTGTCTGGCTTTGGGTCTGTCTGGCTGGCTTTCCGTTTGTCTGGCTGGCTGTCTGCATGGCTGTCTGGCTGCCTGTCTGGTTGTCTGGCTGTCTTTGTCTGGCTGCCTGTCTGGTTGGCTGGCTGCCTGTCTGGTTGTCTGGCTGCCTGTCTGGTTGTCTGGCAGTCTTTGTCTGGCTGCCTGTCTGGTTGGCTGGCAGCATGTCTGGTTGTCTGGCTGTCTGGTGTTCTGGCTAGTTGGCTGTCGGGCTTTCTGTCTGTCTGCCTGCCTGGCTTTCTGCCTGTCTGGCTAGCTGTCGGGCTTTCTGTCTGTCTGCCTGCCTGGCTTTCTGCCTGTCTGGCTAGCTGTCTGTCTGTCTGGCTTTGGGTCTGTCTGGCTGGCTTTCTGTTTGTCTGGCTGGCTGGCTGTCTGCATGGCTGTCTGGCTGCCTGTCTGGTTGGCTGGCTGCCTGGCTAGCTGTCTGTCTGTCTGGCTTTGGGTCTGTCTGGCTGGCTTTCTGTTTGTCTGGCTGGCTGTCTGCATGGCTGTCTGGCTGCCTGTCTGGTTGGCTGGCTGCCTGTCTGGTTGTCTGGCTGTCTTTGTCTGGCTGCCTGTCTGGTTGGCTGGCTGCCTGTCTGGTTGTCTGGCTGTCTGGTTGGTTGGCTGGCTGTCTGTCTGGTTGGCTGGCTGCCTGTCTGGCTTTCTGTCTGTCTGGGTGCCTGTCTGGTTGGCTGTCTATCTGGGTGTCTGCCTGGCTGGTTGTGAAAGGGGGGTTCTGTGTGCCTGCCAGTGACACGTATGTATCTGCCTACGTACATGTCTACATGTCTACCTGCGTACATGTCTACCTGCGTACATGTCTACCTGCGTACATGTCTACTTGCGTACATGTCTACCTGCGTACATGTCTACCTGCGTACATGTCTACCTGTGTACATGTCTACCTGTGTACATGTCTACATGTCTACCTGTCTACATGTCTACCTGTGTACATGTCTACATGTCTACCTGTGTACATGTCTACATGTCTACCTGTGTACATGTCTACATGTCTACCTGTGTACATGCCTACCTGTGTACATGTCTACCTGTGTACATGTCTACATATCTACATGTCAACCTGTGTACATGTCTACCTGTCTTCATATCTACATGTGTACATGTGTACATGTGTACATGTCTACCTGTCTTCCTGTGTACATGTCCACATGTCTACCTGTGTACATGTCTACCTGTCTTCCTGTGTACATGTCTACATGTCTACCTGTCTACCTGTCTACATGTCTACCTGTGTACATGTCTACATGTCTACATATCTACCTGTGTACATGTCTACATGTGTACATGTCTACCTGTCTACATATCTACCTGTGTACATGTCTACATATCTACCTGTGTACATGTCTACCTGTCTACATATCTACCTGTGTACATGTCTACATGTCTACATATCTACCTGTGTACATGTCTACATGTCTACCTGTGTACATGTCTACATGTCTACATATCTACCTGTGTACCTGTCTACATATCTACCTGTGTACATGTCTACCTGCGTACATGTCTACCTGCGTACATGTCTACCTGCGTACATGTCTACCTGCGTGCATGTCTACCTATGTGCATGTCTACCTGCGTGCATGTCTACCTGCGTGCATGTCTACCTGCGTACATGTCTACCTGCGTACATGTCTACCTGCGTACATGTCTACCTGTCTACATAACTACCTGTCTACATGTCTACCTGCGTACATGTCTACCTGCGTACATGTCTACCTGTGTACATGTCTACCTGTGTACATGTCTACCTGTCTTCCTGTGTACATGTCTACCTGTCTACCTGTCTACCTGTCTACCTGTGTACATGTCTACATGTCTACATGTCTACATATCTACCTGTGTACATGTCTACATGTGTACATGTCTACCTGTGTACATATCTACCTGTGTATATGTCTACCTGTCTACATATCTACCTGTGTACATGTCTACATATCTACCTGTGTACATGTCTACCTGTCTACATATCTACCTGTGTACATGTCTACATGTCTACATATCTACCTGTGTACATGTCTACATGTCTACCTGTGTACATGTCTACATGTCTACATATCTACCTGTGTACCTGCGTACATGTCTACCTGCGTACATGTCTACCTGCGTACATGCGTACATGTCTACCTACGTACATGTCTACCTGCGTACATGTCTACCTACGTACATGTCTACCTGCGTACATGTCTACCTGCGTGCATGTCTACCTGTGTACATGTCTACCTGCGTACATGTCTACCTGCGTACATGTCTACCTGCGTACATGTCTACCTGTCTACATGTCTACCTGTCTACATGTCTACCTGCGTACATGTCTACCTGCGTACATGTCTACCTGCGTACATGCGTACATGTCTACCTACGTACATGTCTACCTGCGTACATGTCTACCTGCGTACATGTCTACCTGCGTACATGTCTACCTGCGTACATGCGTGCATGTCTACCTGCGTACATGTCTACCTGCGTACATGCGTACATGTCTACCTACGTACATGTCTACCTGCGTACATGTCTACCTACGTACATGTCTACCTGCGTACATGTCTACCTGCGTGCATGTCTACCTGCGTACATGTCTACCTGCGTACATGTCTACCTGCGTACATGTCTACCTGCGTACATGTCTACCTGTCTACATGTCTACCTGTCTACATGTCTACCTGTCTACATGTCTACCTGCGTACATGTCTACCTGCGTACATGTCTACCTACGTACATGTCTACCTACGTACATGTCTACCTACGTACATGTCTACCTGCGTACATGTCTACCTGCGTACATGTCTACCTGTCTACCTGTCTACCTGCGTACATGTCTACCTGCGTACATGTCTACCTGCGTACATGTCTACCTGTCTACATGTCTACCTGTCTACATGTCTACCTGTCTACATGTCTACCTGCGTACATGTCTACCTGCGTACATGCGTACATGTCTACCTACGTACATGTCTACCTGCGTACATGCGTACATGTCTACCTACGTACATGTCTACCTGCGTACATGTCTACCTACGTACATGTCTACCTGCGTACATGTCTACCTGCGTGCATGTCTACCTGCGTACATGTCTACCTGCGTACATGTCTACCTGCGTACATGTCTACCTGTCTACATGTCTACCTGTCTACATGTCTACCTGCGTACATGTCTACCTGCGTACATGTCTACCTGCGTACATGCGTACATGTCTACCTACGTACATGTCTACCTGCGTACATGTCTACCTGCGTACATGTCTACCTGCGTACATGCGTACATGTCTACCTGCGTACATGTCTACCTGCGTACATGCGTACATGTCTACCTACGTACATGTCTACCTGCGTACATGTCTACCTACGTACATGTCTACCTGCATACATGTCTACCTGCGTACATGTCTACCTGCGTACATGTCTACCTGCGTACATGTCTACCTGTCTACATGTCTACCTGTCTACATGTCTACCTGCGTACATGTCTACCTGCGTACATGTCTACCTGCGTACATGTCTACCTGTCTACATGTCTACCTGTCTACATGTCTACCTGCGTACATGTCTACCTGCGTACATGTCTACCTGCGTACATGCGTACATGTCTACCTACGTACATGTCTACCTGCGTACATGTCTACCTGCGTACATGTCTACCTGCGTACATGCGTACATGTCTACCTGCGTACATGTCTACCTGCGTACATGCGTACATGTCTACCTACGTACATGTCTACCTGCGTACATGTCTACCTACGTACATGTCTACCTGCATACATGTCTACCTGCGTACATGTCTACCTGCGTACATGTCTACCTGTGTACATGTCTACCTGTCTACATGTCTACCTGTCTACATGTCTACCTGCGTACATGTCTACCTGCGTACATGTCTACCTGCGTACATGTCTACCTGTCTACATGTCTACCTGTCTACATGTCTACATGCGTACATGTCTACCTGCGTACATGTCTACCTGCGTACATGTCTACCTGTCTACCTGTCTACATGTCTACCTCACACTATCGTAGCCCATGTCATACGTGTTTTTCCGTGTTCTAGAATCCCCGTGATCAGCCAGCGTTCTCTGTTCTGTCTGCTGTCTATCTTTGGTAATGGAAGAGTACTGACTAGCTGCACTACATAACAGAGCAGAAGACAAGCTGCCTCCCAAATGGCCTCTACGGTTTCTGCTCAAATGAAGTGAAGCGTTATAGTGAATTTGGAATACAGCTCTGTTCTTTTCTTTAAACAATCTGACTCCTCCATTTCACACAAATTGCAGGCTGCTGAAGCCTGATGGATGTTTGTGTCGGGTCGGCCTCTGAAACACAGGTTTAAAACCACTTTTCAACCCTTCTCTGTTATTCAACAGTGTAGAGGACAGCGTTTCAACAGTGTAGAGGACAGCGTTTCAGCCCTTCTCTGTTATTCAACAGTGTAGAGGACAGCGTTTCAACAGTGTAGAGGACAGCGTTTCAGCAGTGTAGAGGACAGCGTTTCAACAGTGTAGAGGACAGCGTTTCAGCAGTGTAGAGGACAGCGTTTCAACAGTGTAGAGGACAGCGTTTCAACAGTGTAGAGGACAGCGTTTCAACAGTGTAGAGGACAGCGTTTCAACAGTGTAGAGGACAGCGTTTCAACAGTGTAAAGTACAGCGTTTCAACAGTGTAGAGGACAGCGTTTCAACAGTGTAGAGGACAGCGTTTCAACCCTTCTCTGTTATTCAACAGTGTAGAGGACAGCGTTTCAACCCTCGCCCGTCCGTCTGTCCGTCCGCCCGTCCGTCAGTATGTCAACACACCTCCACTCCAGCTCTAAGAGGTGTCTTTTTTTCCCTATCTGTGTTTGAGAAAAACGATCAATGCCAGACAAAGGCAAGGGGAGAAAGGAGAAACACAATTGCTTATTGACAGAGAACTCAACATCTGGACCAATAGAAGTCTTAGGGCTTAGTGACTGGTGAGGTAAGAGAGATACAGAGAGATACAGAGAGATACTGAGAGAGACTGAGAGAGACTGAGAGAGACTGAGAGAGACAGAGAGACAGAGAGAGACAGAGAGAGACAGAGAGAGACAGAGACAGAGAGAGACAGAGAGAGACAGAGAAAGACAGAGAGAGACTGAGAGAGACTGAGAGAGACAGAGAGAGACTGAGAGACAGAGATACAGAGAGAGACAGAGAGAGACTGAGAGAGACTGAGAGAGACTGAGAGAGACAGAGAGAGACAGAGAGAGACAGAGAGAGACAGAGAGAGACAGAGACAGAGAGAAATCTGCAAAAAATATCCTCTGTGTACAAAGTAAAACACCAATTAATGCATGCAGAACAGAATTAGGCCGATACACGCTAATTATCAAAATCCAGAAAAGAGCTGTTAAATTCTACAACCACATAAAAGGAAGCGATTCCCAAACCTTCTATAACTAAGCAAGCTGGTCCTGGGGCTCTGTACACAAACACAAAACAGACCCCACAGAGCCCCAACACAATTATAACCCAACCAAAATATGAGAAAACAAAAAGATAATTACTTGACACATTAGAAAGAATTTACTGAAAAACATAACAAACTATAATACCTGACCACTGTGACTGACCCAAAATTAAGGAAAGCTTTGACTATGTACAGACTCAGTGAGCATAGCCTTGCTGTTGAGAAAGGCCGCCGTAGGCAGACATGGCTCCCAAGAGAAGACAGGCTATGCGCTCACTGCCCACAAAATGAGGTGGAAACTGAGCTGCACTTCCTAACCTCCTGTCTAATGTATGACCATATTGGAGACACATATTTCCCTCAGATTACACAGACCCACAAAGAATTTGATTACAAACCCCATTTTGATAAACTCCCATTTCTACTGGGTGAAATTCCACAGTGTGCCATCACAGCAGCAAGATGTGTGACCTGTTGCCACGAGAAAAGGGCAACCAGTGAAGAACAAACACCATTGTAAATACAACCCATATTTATGCTTATTTATTTTCCATTTTATACTTGAACTATTTTCACATAATATGACATTTGAAATGTGTGTTTTTTAAACAGTTTTTTTTCAGTTGTTTTAATGATCTATTTCACTTTGGTTAAGTATTTCCCGTTTCGGTCAGACATCGTACGTTTGGTGCCAGTTTCATTCAGTTTGCTTCCGTTTGGTTCTTATTCATAATGAATACACCCCTGTTCTTTCCCGTTTCGGTCAGACATCTTACGTTTGGTGCCTAATGAATATGACCCAAGTTTCTTTCACAGCCAGTAGGTACAGTGCATTCAGAAAGTATTCAGACCTCTTGACTTATTCCACATTTTGTTACGTTACAGCCTTATTATAAAATGGGTTCAATTGTTTTTTTCCCCTCATCAATCTACACACAATACATCATAATGGTAGGGATGGTGCCAGGTTGTCTCATGGTCTGAGAGTCTTAGGTGCCTTTTGGCAAACTCCAAGTGGCCTGTTTTCCTGAAGAGTGGCTTCCGTCTTTCCACTCTACCATAAATGCCTGATTTGTGTAGTGCTGCAGAGATGGTTGTCTTTCTGGAAGGTTCTCCTATCTCCAAATAGGAACTCTAGAGCTCTGTCAGAGTGACCATCGGATTCTTGGTCACCTCCCTGACCAAGGCCCTTCTCCCCCGATTGCTCCGTTTGGCCGGGCGGCCGGCCTCTAGGAAGAGTCTTGGTGATTCCAAACTTCTTCCATTTAAGAATGATGGAGGCCAATGTGTTCTTGGGGACCTTCAATGCTGCAGAAATGTTTTGGTACCCTTCCACAGATCTGTGTCTCGACACAATCCTGTCTCTGAGCTCTATGGACAATTCCTTCGACCTCATGGCTTGGTTTCTGCTCTGACATGCACAGTCAACTGTGGGACCTTATATAGACAGGTGTGTGTCTTTCCAAATCACATCCAATCAATTGAATTTCACAGGTGGACTCCAATCAAGTTGTAGAAACATCTTAAGGATGATCAATGGAAACAGGATGCACCTGAACTCAATTTCGAGTCTCATAGCAAAGGGTCTGAATACTTATGTAAATAAGGTATTTCTGTTTTTAAATAAATAAGGTATTTTTAATACAGTTGCAAAAATGTCTAAAAACTGTTTTGTCATTGTTATTATTGTCTGTAGATTGAAGAATGTTTTTATTTAATCCATTTTAGAATAAGGCTGTAACGTAACAAAATGTGGAAAAAGTTTAGGTGTCTGAATACTTTCCTAAGGCATTGTATGCTTCCTATGGCAATAAAGCACCTTAAATTGAATTGAATTCAGAGAAATCAAAACGTCTGTCTATGTAAGTCTGTCATGGCCACGAGAAAGTAGAGGTTGAAGTAAAGTACTCTCTCTCTGATAAGATTATTCTGCTACTGGCTCTCCTCTGCTCAACTCACCTCTTGGCTGACTGGGAGGCTGACTGGGAGGCTGGCTAGCTGGCAGCGCTGGGTGGGAGGCTGGCTGGGAGGCTGACTGGGAGGCTGGCAGCTCTGGGTGGGAGGCTGACTGGGAGACTGGCTGGCTGGCAGCGCTGGGTGGGAGGCTGACTGGGAGGCTGCGAGGCTGGCACTGGTAGGCTGGCACTGGGAGGCTGGCTGGGAGGCTGGCACTGGGAGGTTGGCTGGGAAGCTGGCAGGCTGGCTGGGAGGCTGGCACTGGGAGATTGGCACTTGGAGGTTGGCTGGGAATCTGGCAGGCTGGGAGGCTGGCAGCGCTGGGTGTTACTACTAGTTTATGTTAAGTTACACTTCTCCCAGTGAGAGACTGAAACTCACTCTCACCCTCTCTCTCTATCACACAAGGGTTTCCTCTTGTCGTGATTTTGGCTGATAAAAATATATAAAAGCCTATAAAACTGTTGCCGGCCAAAAAATCCATTGCAAAATAATGTTTTTTATTCATTGATGGAAATACCAGTGGATATAAATACACTGAACGCAACATGTAAAATGTTGGTCCCAAAGATCCCAAGAAATGTTCCATATGGACAAAAAGCTGTTTTCTCTCAAATTGTGTTCACACATTTGTTTACATCCCTGTTAGTGAGCATTTCTCCTTTGACAAGATAATCCATCCCCCTGACAGGTGTGGCACATCAAGAATCTGATTAAACAGCATGATCATTACACAGGTGCACCTTTTAGACCACTCTAAAAATGTGCTGTTTTGTCACACAACACAATGCCACAGATGTCTCAAGTTTTGAGGAAGCGTGCAATTGGCATGTTGACTGCAAGAATGTCCACCAGAACTGTTGCCAGAGAATTGAATGCTCATAGGCCATCTCCAATGTCATTTTAGAGAATTTGGCAGCACATCCAACCGGCCACAGACCACGTGTAACCATGCCTGTCCAGGACCTCCACATTATTATTTTTTTTAAATGTATCTAGGAAAGCCAGTTAAGAATTTTATTTTATTTACAATGACGGCCTACCCCGACCAAACCTTAACCCGGACAACGCTGGGCCAATTGTGCGCCGTCCTATGGGAATCCCAATCACAGCCGATTGTGATACAGCCTGGAATTGAACCAGGGTCTGTATTAATGCCTCTAGCACTGAGATGCAGTGCCTTAGACCGCTGCGCCACTCGGGAGCCCACATCTGGCTTCTCCACCTGCGAGATCGTCTGAGACCAGCCACCTGGACAGCTGATGAAACTGTGGGTTTGCACAACCAAATTATTTATTCACAAACTGTCAGAAACCGTCTCAGGGAAGCTCATCTGCTCGTCATCCTCACCAGGGTCTTCAACCTGACTGCAGTTTGGCGTCGTAACCGACTTCAGTGGTTCTTCGCGGAGCGAATCCCGCTTTCAGTTATACCGGGCAGATGGCAGACAGCGTGTATGGCGTAGAGCGGGTTGCTAATGTCAAAGTTGTGAACAGAGTGCCCCATGGTGGCGGTGCGGTTATGGTGTTTGCTGATGTCAACGTTGTGAACAGAGTGCCCCATGGTGGTGGTGGTGGGGTTATGGTGTTTGCTGATGTCAACGTTGTGAACAGAGTCCATTAAGCATGTTTGGGATGCTCTGGATCGACATGTACGACAGCATGTTCCAGTTCCCACCAATACCCAGCAACTTCTCACAGCCATTGAAGAGGACTGGGACAACATTCCACAGGCCACAATCAATTTACAAAATCTCGTAAATGATGGTTATGAAATAAACCAAAACTGGTTTAAGTGTAGCAGGTTGTGAACTCTGCAAACAATGTCATTAATACATGGATTAACAGAAATGAATGTAACCGAATGATGGAGATTAATAGTAAATGTACTACTGGTGACTTATGTAATGGAGAATTCGTAACAAAAGGGCAAACAATGAAGGAATGAATGAGGGCAAGAATTGTCCTGAGACAGCGGAGCCATTCTGGAGAGAGACTCTCCAATATTTTCGCCACACACCCCTGCCCTGCTGAGCCATTCTGGAGAGAGACTGTCCTATATCTCCACCCTTCCCTTCTTCTTGTCGCAACATTTTAAATGATACTCAAGCCACATTATCTTCACATATTTTAGATGCTTTTCAGTGACAGCCTCAACTCGATAATCAGCTGGGCCTATTGCCGCGCGTGGGCTTCCCAAATAGGCCCACAAGCTTGTGATTTGAAATAATCGACAACTGTATATTTTAGTGTTATCGTTTTATTATTTTTTTTGTACTTTTTACCGCATTTTCCATCGCTGCAATTGTGCGCTGCATCATGGGTCTCCCGGTCGCAGTCGGCTGCGACACAGCCTAGGATCGAACCCGGGTCTGTAGTAAGCTAACGATATAGCCTATAGGGAGCTCGATTCCTCTGTGACGAAGTCATACTTTCCCGGGGAAGTATTTTATAAGTATTTTATTTATATTTGTATAGACAGGCGTAATTATATATAATTTAATTTATAATATAATAATTACTTTCCTAATTCGACCCACTGCTATGCATTTTTCACTCCTGTTCTGTTGATTTTCATATCAACTTTATTTGTTTGAAGCCAATCCTGGTTATATCATTAACCCGTCGTAGGTGTGGAATCTCTGGCACATATGGAATCTCTGGCACATATGGAATCTCTGGCACATATGGAATCTCTGGCACATATGGAATCTCTGGCACATATGGAATCTCTGGCACATATGGAATCTCTGGCACATATGGAATCTCTGGCACATATGGAATCTCTGGCACATATGGAATCTCTGGCACATATGGAATCTCTGGCACATCAGGTGTGTTGTTTAGAATGGCGTTTTCCAACTCATTGCATTTTTTTGGCAAATGTTTTGAAAATGACGTTTCATTGGCTGATTCATGAGTTCTGTTAAGACTCATTATCATATTTGTAAATGTGATTTGTTACTCTGGGCACCCAATGCGTCCGGTCAATTATAATCTTCCCGTTGTCCGGGACCACGGCAACCCTAAAAAATCTAATCAAATTTTATTTCTCACATACACATGGTTAGCAGATGTTAATGGTCACATACACATGGTTAGCAGATGTTAATGGTCACATACACATGGTTAGCAGATGTTAATGGTCACATATACATGGTTAGCAGATGTTATTGGTCACATACACATGGTTAGCAGATGTTAATGGTCACATACACATGGTTAGCAGATGTTAATGGTCACATACACATGGTTAGCAGATGTTAATGGTCACATACACATGATTAGCAGATGTTATTGGTCACAACACATGGTTAGCAGATGTTAATGGTCACATACACATGATTAGCAGATGTTAATGGTCACATACACATGATTAGCAGATGTTAATGGTCACATACACATGATTAGCAGATGGTCACATACACATGGTTAGCAGATGTTATTGGTCACATACACATGATTAGCAGATGGTCACATACACATGGTTAGCAGATGTTATTGGTCACATGGTTAGCAGATGTTATTGGTCACATGGTTAGCAGATGTTATTGGTCACATGGTTAGCAGATGGTCACATACACATGGTTAGCAGATGTTATTGGTCACATACACATGGTTAGCAGATGTTATTGGTCACATACACATGGTTAGCAGATGTTATTGGTCACATACACATGGTTAGCAGATGTTATTGGTCACATACACATGGTTAGCAGATGTTATTGGTTACATACACATGGTTAGCAGATGTTAATGCGAGTGTAGCGAAGTGCTTGTGCTTCTAGTTCCGACCATGCAGTAATATCTAACAAGTAATATAACCTAACAATTCCAAAACTACTACCTTATACACACAAGTGTAAAGGAATGAATAAGAAAATGTACATATAAATATATGAATGAGTGATGGTATAGAACTGCATAGGCAAGATGCAGTAGATGGTGTAGAGTACAGTATATACATATGAGATGAGTAATGTAGGGTATGTAAACAAAGTGGCATAGTTTAAAGTGGCTAGTGATGCACACACTCCAACACACACCCTAACACACCCCCTAACACACACACACCCTAACACACACACACTCCAACACACACCCTAACACACACACACACACACACACACCCTAACACATACACACTCCAACACACCCCCTAACACACACACACTCCAACACACACCCTAACACACACACACACACACCCTAACACACACACACACACACCCTAACACACACACACACACACCCTAACACACACACACACACACCCTAACACACACACACCCTAACACACACACACACACACACCCAGAAGCGATGTGTCAGGGGGAAAACATCTGAGGATAATTTGTAAACACCAGACCTGTCACTAGAAGGTCAGGTCCTGTCTGAGGGACATGGTACCTCCCGGAGAGGCTGGATGGGGCAGACGACTGAAACCAGAGGGGGGGGTACAGCCTATCAACACCTTAAAGGACTTTGTGAAATAAAGGATTGGTCAGGGTGCCAAGCTCACAGATTCACATTACTATCACTACTGTAACACACACCTTCTGGCTTGCTGGCTTGCACACACACACACACATAAACACACACACACACTCTCTCCATTCTCAAGCTCACTGTGTCTTCTCTTCCTAACCATGGTTCTCTCTCAATTCAATTCAATTCAATTCAAGGGCTTTATTGTCATGGGAAACGTGTTAACATTGCCAAAGCAAGTGAGGTAGATAATATATAAAGTGAATATATAAAGTGAAATAAACAATAAAAATTAACAGTACACATTACACATACAGAGGTTTCAAAACAATAAAGACATTACATATGTCATATTATATATATACAGTGTTTTAACAATGCACAAATGGTAAAGGACACAAGATAAAATAAATAAGCATAAATATGGGTTGTATTTACAATGGTGTGTGTTCTTCACTGGTTGCCCTTTTCTCGTGGCAACAGGTCACAAATCTTGCTGCTGTGATGGCACACTGTGGAATTTCACCCAGTAGAAATGGGAGTTTATCAAAATGGGATTTGTTTTCGAATTCTTTGTGTGTCTGTGTAATCTGAGGGAAATATGTCTCTCTAATATGGTCATACATTGGGCAGGAGGTTAGGAAGTGCAGCTCAGTTTCCACCTCATTTTGTGGGCAGTGAACACATAGCCTGTCTTCTCTTGAGAGCCATGTCTGCCTACGGCAGCCTTTCTCAATAGCAAGGCTATGCTCACTGAGTCAAAGCTTTCCTTAATTTTGGGTCAGTCACAGTGGTCAGGTATTCTGCCGCTGTGTACTCTCTGTGTAGGGCCAAATAGCATTCTAGTTTGCTCTGTTTTTTTGTTAATTCTTTCCAATGTATCAAGTAATTATCTTTTTGTTTTCTCATGAATTCGTTGGGTCTAATTGTGCTGCTGTCCTGGGGCTCTGTGGGGTGTGTTTGTGTTTGTGAACAGAGCCCCAGGACCAGCTTGCTTAGGGGACTCTTCTCCAGGTTCATCTCTCTGTAGGTGATGGCTTTGTTATGGAAGGTTTGGGAATCGCTTCCTTTTAGGTGGTTGTAGAATTTAACGGCTCTTTTCTGGATTTTGATAATTAGTGGGTATCGGCCTAGTTCTGCTCTGCATGCATTATTTGGTGTTCTACATTGTACACGGAGGATATTTTTGCAGAATTCTGCGTGCAGAGTCTCAATTTGGTGTTTGTCCCATTTTGTGAAGTCTTGGTTGGTGAGCGGACCCCAGACCTCACAACCATAAAGGGCAATGGGCTCTATGACTGATTCAAGTATTTTTAGCCAAATCCTAATTGGTATGTTGAAATTTATGTTCCTTTTGATGGCATAGAATGCCCTTCTTGCCTTGTCTCTCAGATCGTTCACAGCTTTGTGGAAGTTACCTGTGGCGCTGATGTTTAGGTCAAGGTAAGTATAGTTTTTTGTGTGCTCTAGGGCAACAGTGTCTAGATGGAATTTGTATTTGTGGTCTTGGTGACTGGACCTTTTTTGGAACACCATTATTTTGGTCTTACTGAGATTTACTGTCAGGGCCCAGGTCTGGCAGAATCTGTGCATAAGATCTAGGTGCTGCTGTAGGCCCTCCTTGGTTGGTGACAGAAGCACCAGATCATCAGCAAACAGCAGACATTTGACTTTGGATTCTAGTAGGGTGAGGCCGGGTGCTGCAGACTTTTCTAGTGCCCGCGCCAATTCGTTGATATATATGTTGAAGAGGTTGGGGCTTAAGCTGCATCCCTGTCTCACCCCACGACCCAGTGTGAAGAAATGTGTGTGTTTTTTGCCAATTTTAACCGCACACTTGTTGTTTGTGTACATGGATTTTATAATGTCGTATGTTTTACCCCCAACACCACTTTCCATCAGTTTGTATAGCAGACCCTCATGCCAAATTGAGTCGAAGGCTTTTTTGAAATCAACAAAGCATGAGAAGACTTTGCCTTTGTTTTGGTTTGTTTGGTTGTCAATTAGGGTGTGCAGGGTGAATACATGGTCTGTTGTACAGTAATTTGGTAAAAAGCCAATTTGACATTTGCTCAGTACATTGTTTTCATTGAGGAAATGTACGATTCTGCTGTTAATAATAATGCAGAGGATTTTCCCAAGGTTGCTGTTGACGCATATTCCACGGTAGTTATTGGGGTCAAATTTGTCTCCACTTTTGTGGATTGGGGTGATCAGTCCTTGGTTCCAAATATTGGGGAAGATGCCAGAGCTAAGGATGATGTTAAAGAGTTTTAGTATAGTCAATTGGAATTTGTTGTCTGTATATTTGATCATTTCATTGAGGATACCATCAACACCACAGGCCTTTTTGGGTTGGAGGGTTTTTATTTTGTCCTGTAACTCATTCAATGTAATTGGATAATCCAGTGGGTTCTGGTAGTCTTTAATAGATGATTCTAAGATCTGTATTTGATCATGTATATGTTTTTGCTCTTTATTCTTTGTTATAGAGCCAAAAAGATTGGAGAAGTGGTTTACCCATACATCTCCATTTTGGATAGATAATTCTTCGTGTTGTTGTTTGTTTAGTGTTTTCCAATTTTCCCAGAAGTGGTTAGAGCCTATGGATTCTTCAATTACATTGAGCTGATTTCTGACATGCTGTTCCTTCTTTTTCCGTAGTGTATTTCTGTATTGTTTTAGTGATTCACCATAGTGAAGGCGTAGACTCAGGTTTTCCTGGTCTCTATGTTTTTGGTTGGACAGGTTTCTCAATTTCTTTCTTAGATTTTTGCATTCTTCATCAAACCATTTGTCATTATTGTTAATTTTCTTCGGTTTTCTATTTGGGATTTTTAGATTTTATAGGGAAGCTGAGAGGTCAAATATACTTTTAAGATTTTCTACTGCCAAGTTTACACCTTCAATATTATAGTGGAACGTTTTACCCAGGAAATTGTCTAAAAGGGATTGAATTTGTTGTTGCCTAATTGTTTTTTGGTAGGTTTCCAAACTGCATTCCTTCCATCTATAGCATTTCTTAATGTTACTCAGTTCCTTTGGCTTTGATGCCTCATGATTGAGTATTGCTCTGTTCAAGTAGACTGTGATTTTGCTGTGGTCTGATAGGGGTGTCAGTGGGCTGACTGTGAACGCTCTGAGAGACTCTGGGTTGAGGTCAGTGATAAAGTAGTCTACAGTACTACTGCCAAGAGATGAGCTATAGATGTACCTACCATATGAGTCCCCTTGAAGCCTACCATTGACTATGTACAGACCCAGCGTGCGACAGAGCTGCAGGAGTTGTGACCCGTTTTTGTTGGTTATGTTGTCATTGTTGTGCCTAGGGGGGCATATGTGGGAGGGAATGCTGTCACCTCCAGGCAGGTGTTTGTCCCCCTGTGTGCTGAGGGTGTCAGGTTCTTGTCCGGTTCTGGCATTTAGGTCACCACAGACTAGTACATGTCCCTGGGCCTGGAAATGATTGATTTCCCCCTCCAGGATGGAGAAGCTGTCTTCATTAAAATATGGGGATTCTAGTGGGGGGATATAGGTAGCACACAGGAGGACATTTTTCTCTGTTGGGATCATTTCCTTTTGAATTTCTAGCCAAATGTAGAATGTTCCTGTTTTGATTAATTTAATGGAGTGAGTTAGGTCTGCTCTATACCAAATTAGCATACCCTCTCTCTCTAACTCTCCCTCTATCTTACTGACTGTGTCTTCTGTTCCTAACCATGGTTCTCTCTCTCTAACTCCCCCTCTATCTTACTGACTGTGTCTTCTCTTCCTAACCATGGTTCTCTCTCTCTAACTCTCCCTCTAACTTACTGACCGTGTCTTCTGTTCCTAACCATGGTTCTCTCTCTATCATCGCTCTCTCAATTCAATTCAATTTCAAGTGGCTTTATTGGCCTGGGACACATATGTTAACATGGCTCTTTATTGTCCTGGGAAACATGTTAACATTGCCAAAGCAATGAAGTAGATAATATACAGAAATGAAATAAACAATAAAAATTAACAGTAAACATTACACTCACAGAAGTTCTCTCTCTCTCTCTCTCTTTCTCTCTCTCTCTCTATATATATATATATATATATATATATATATATATATATATATATATAAACTCAGCAAAAACAGAAACGGACCTTTTTCAGGACCCTGTCTTTCAAAGATAATTCATAAAAATCGACAGATCTTCACAGACTTCACAGATCTTCATTGTAAAGGGTTTAAACACTGTTTCCCATGCTTGTTCAATGAACCATAAACAATTAATGAACATGCACCTGTGGAACGGTCGTTAAGACAGTAACAGCTTACAGACGGTAGACAATTAAGGTCACAGTTATGAAAACTTAGGACACTAAAGAGGCCTTTCTACTGACTCTGAAAAACACCAAAAGAAAGATGCCCAGGGTCCCTGCTCATCTGCGTGAACGTGCCTTAGGCATGCTGCAAGGAGGCATGAGGACTGCAGATGTGGCCAGGACAATAAATGTCAATGTCTGTACTGTGAGACTCCTAAGACAGCACTACAGGGAGACAGGATGGACAGCTGATCGTCCTCACAGTGGCAGACCATGTGTAACAACACCTGCACAGGATCGGTACATCCGAACATCACAGCTGCGGGACAGGTACAGGATTGCAACAACAACTGCCCGAGTTACACCAGGAACGCACAATCCCTCCATCAGTGCTCAGACTGTCCGCAATAGGCTGAGAGAGGCTGGACTGAGGGCTTGTAGGCCTGTTGTAAGGCAGGTCCTCACCAGACATCACCGGCAACAACATCGCCTATAGGCACAAACCCACCGTCGCTGGACCAGACAGGACTGGCAAAAAGTGTTCTTTGACGAGTCGCGGTTTTGTCTCACCAGGGGTGATGGTCGGATTCGCGTTTATGTTCGAAGGAATTTTTTTCGGAGCGTTACACCGAAGCCTGTACTCTGGAGCGGGATCGATTTGGAGGTGGAGGGTCCGTCATGGTCTGGGGCGGTGTGTCACAGCATCATCGGTCTGAGCTTGTTGTCATTGCAGGCAATCTCAACGCTGTGCGTTACAGGGAAGACATCCTCCTCCCTCATGTGGTTCCCTTCCTGCAGGCTCATCCTGGATATGACCCTCCAGCATGACAATGCCACCAGCCATACTGCTCATTCTGTGCGTGATTTCCTGCAAGACAGGAATGTCAGTGTTCTGTCATGGTCAGCAAAGAGCCCGGATCTCAATCCCATTGAGCACGTCTGGGACCTGTTGGATCGGAGGGTGAGGGCTAGGGCCATTCCCCCCAGAAATGTCCGGGAATTTGCAGGTGCCTTGGAAGAGTGGGGTAACATCTCACAGCAAGAACTGGCAAATCTGTTGCAGTCCATGACGAGGAGATGCACTGCAGTACTTAATGCAGCTGGTGGCCACACCAGATACTGACTGTTACTTTTGATTTTGACCCCAACTTTGTTCAGGGACACATTATTCCATTTCTGTTAGTCACATGTCTGTGGAACTTGTTCAGATTATGTCTCAGTTGTTGAATCGTGTTATGTTCATACAAATATTTACACACGTTAAGTTTGCTGAAAATAAACGCAGTTGACAGTGAGAGGACGTTTAGTTTTTTTCTGAGCTTACATATTTCTGTATATAAAGGAGTAATTTATATCATTTAGGCAAATGTATTTTCTAATGGGTTCGCCCTCTCTTTCTCTGTTTCTCTCTTTCTGTTTCTCTCTCTTTAGAGACCAGTGACTACAGCGAGGTGGTATCAGACTCCTTCCCCTCTGCCCCGGCAGAACCTCTCCCAGAGTTCCAGCTGGAACCCGAGGATGGGTTCGTCGTGAAGAACCGTCCGGTGCAGCTCCGCTGTAGGGCCGCCCCCGCCACGCAGATATACTTCAAATGTAATGGAGAGTGGGTCAACCAGAACGATCATGTGACCAGAGAGAGCCTCGACCAGATCACAGGTACAGGAATAGTACTGGAGCACACAATGCAATCACACAATCCCATAGTCTCAAACATTCACGAGCACAAGAATTCACACACACACACACACACACACACACACACACACACGCAATCTCATGAGCGCGAGCATTGACACAAATACACATTCTCATACACATACACTCACTCTTAACTTTCCACAACCGTTCATGGATATCACCATGGGGACTACTAAACCAGCCCACACCGTGGATATCACCATGGGGACTACTAAACCAGCCCACACCATGGATATCACCATGGGGACTACTAAACCAGCCCACACCATGGATATCACCATGGGGACTACTAAACCAACATTATTAGTCAAACCGCGCATCGCTACTGTACACATTCATTAACATATAATGATCTCAGTCTCTCTCTCCTCTCTCTCCCCCCTCTCTCCCCTCTCCCTCCTCTCTCGCTTCTCTCCCCCCTCCCCTATCCCCCTCTCCCCCCTCTCTCTTCTCTCCCCTCTCTCCTCTCTCCCCCCTCCCCTATCCCCATCTCCCCCCTCTCTCCTCTCTCTCCTCTCTCCCCCCTCCCCTATCCCCCTCTCCCCCCTCTCTCCTCTCTCTCCTCTCTCCCCCCTCCCATATCCCCCTCTCTCCTCTCTCTCCTCTCTCCCCCCTCCCCTATCCCCCTCTCCCCCCTCTCTCCTCTCTCTCCTCTCTCCCCCTCCCCTATCCCCCTCTCCCCCCTCGCTCCTCTCCGGTCTCTCCCCTCTCTCCACTCCCCTCTCTCCCCTCCCTCCCCCCTCTCTCCCCCTCTCTCCTCTCCCCCCTCCCCGATACCCCTCTCCTCCCCTCTCTCCTCTCCTCTCTCCCCCCTCCCCTATCCCCCTCTCCCCCCTCGCTCCTCTCCGGTCTCTCCCCTCTCTCCTCTCTCTCCTCTCTCTCCGGTCTCTCCCCTCACCCCTCTCTCCCCTCTCTCCCCTCTCTCTCCCAGGCCTGGTGGTGAGGGAGGTGGATATCTCTGTATCGAGGACCCAGGTGGAGGAACTGTTTGGTCTGGAGGACTACTGGTGTCAGTGTGTGGCCTGGAGCTCTGCAGGCACCACCAAGAGTAGCCGCGCGTACGTCCACATCGCATGTAGGTGCAGAGAGAGAGTCTGGGGGGGGTCTGTGTGTGTGGGGGGGATCTGTGTGTGTGGGGAGGGGGTCTGTGTGTGTGGGGGGGGATCTGTGTGTGTGGGGAGGGGGTCTGTGTGTGTGGGGGGGATCTGTGTGTGTGGGGAGCGGGTCTGTGTGTGGGGGGGTCTGTGTGTGTGGGGAGGGGGTCTGTGTGTGTGGGGGGGGATCTGTGTGTGTGGGGAGGGGGTCTGTGTGTGGGGGGGGGTCTGTGTGTGTGGGGAGGGGGTCTGTGTGTGGGGGGGATCTGTGTGTGTGGGGAGGGGGTCTGTGTGTGTGGGGGGGGGATCTGTGTGTGTGGGGAGGGGGTCTGTGTGTGTGGGGGGGATCTGTGTGTGTGGGGAGGGGGTCTGTGTGTGGGGGGGATCTGTGTGTGTGGGGAGGGGGTCTGTGTGTGTGTGGAGGGGGATCTGTGTGTGTGTGGGGGGGAAGTGTGTGGGGGGGATCTGTGTGTATGTATGGGGGGGGTCTGTGTGTGGGGGGGGATCTGCGTTGGGGGGGGGTCTGTGTGTGGAGGGGGAGGGTCTGTGTGTGGGGGGTGGGGGAATCTGCATGTGGGGGGGGGGGTCTGTGTGTGTGGGGGGAGGGTCTGTGTGTGGGGGTGGGGGAATCTGCATGTGGGGGGGGTCTGTGTGTGGGGGGTGGGGGAATCTGCATGTGGGGGGTGTCTGTGGGGGGGGGTCTGTGTGTGAAATGATGTTTTCTAAAGTTTATAGCCACGTCCCATTATGTTTTATTCCACCCACCATGCTTCAATCCCATTTGAGATGTAGTAGATGTATGGGTAGTAGTGAACGAGCAGACATTTTAGTAGAAAGGACATATTTTTGGAACACGACCTTCTATCCTCGTGAGGACTACAATTGATTTCCATTAAAATACCTATTTTCTCTATCCTTAACCCTAAACCTATCCACTAACCCCAAACCTAACCCCTTACCCTGATTCCAACCCTAATTGTAACCCCCCCCCCCCCCCCCCCACACACACACACACACACACACAGACACACATGTTTATCCCATGTGTATCTCTGTGTTGTTGTTTGTGTCACACCGCTGTGCTTAATCTTGTCCAGGTCGCAGTTGTAAATAAGAACTTGTTCTCAACTGGCCTACCTGGTTAAAGAAAGGAGAAATATAAATGACTAAATAATATTAAACTCTCTGTCGCCCCCTGTCTGCAGACCTGCGTAAGGCCTTTGAGCAGGAGCCACTGGGTCGAGAGGTGAGATTGGAGCAGGAGGTGTTGCTGCAGTGTCGACCCCCTGAGGGCATTCCCCCTGCTGAGGTATGTGTGTCCTCATCACATCCTCTTCATCGATCGCCATCTTCATCACTCATTCTCTTCATTCACTCCTCATCACTCCTCTTCATCGATCGCCATCTTCATGACTCCTTATCTTCATCACGCCTCCTCTTCATCATCACTTCTTCATCACTCCTCATCACTCTTCCTCCTCTTCATCACTTCTCCTCATCACTCCTCATCACTCCTCATCACTTATCCTCCTCTTCATCACTTATCTTCATCACTCCTCATCACTTCTCCTCCTCTTCATCACTCATCACTTCTCTTCATCACTCCTCATCACTCCTCATCACTCTTCCTCCTCTTCATCACTCCTCATCACTTCTCGTCATCACTCCTCATCACTCCCCATCACTCTTCCTTATCTTTATCACTCCTCATCACTCCTCCTCCTCTTCATCACTTCTCCTCCCCTTCATCACTCCTCATCACTCCTCCTCTTCACCACTCCTCATCATTCCTCCTCCTCTTCATCTCTCCTCAACACTCCTCCTCCTCTTCATCCCTCCTCTTCACCACTCCTCTTCACTCCTCCTCCTCTTCATCACTCCTCAGGAGTGACAGGGAAATATTCATATTTATATCAGCAAACATATTTATTTGTTTGGCAAATGTCATCCAGTGTTAGCATTGGGACATTGCAGAATTGGCTCAGTCCTGGGTGACTTGTGTGTTTGCGCTCCTTTGTTGGTGTGTTCATATGTGTGTGTGTGTGTGTGTGTGTGTGTGTGTGTGTGTGTGTGCGTGTGCGTGTGTGTTTGTGTGTGTCTGTCTGTCTGTGCCTTTGTCTGTGTGGTGTTCTCTCGATCTTCTCTAACTGACCCAGCTCAGGACTCTAACTGGTCTCCCCCCCCCCCCCCCTCCTCCCCTCTCCCTCCAGGTTGACTGGTTAAAGAATGAGGAAACCATAGACCCATCTCAGGACTCTAACTTCCTGATGACCATTGATCATGACCTCATTATTAAACAGGCCCGTCTCTCTGACACGGCCAACTACACCTGTGTGGCACGTAACCATGTAGCCAGGAGACGCAGTAGTACCGCCACGCTTATCGTCTATGGTAAGTAGCACACACAAACACACACACACACAGGAGATGTTTTTCTGTCTCTCTCTCGATCTCTACTCTCTCTTTCAATTCAGTAGACTTTATTTACATAGAAAGTTAAATCACTTACATTGTCAAAGTACACTTAAACAGCAATATTGGGACCAACAGTGATAAAGTAATCATAACAGTGGTAGTAGTAGTGGATATGGTATTACCATTAACAGCAACTACAACAACAATATCATTGAGAACAACAGTGTTACATTACAGCAATAGACTCAACCTGGCTGAGAAGACACATGACCTGGTAGTAGACCACGCTCAACCTGACTGAGAAGACACATGACCTGGTAGTAGACCAGTCTCAACCTGACTGAGAAGACACTTGACCTGGTAGTAGACTAGTCTCAACCTGACTGAGAAGACACTTGACCTGGTAGTAGACCACGCTCAACCTGACTGAGAAGACACATGACCTGGTAGTAGACTAGTCTCAACCTGACTGAGGAGACACATGACATGGTAGTAGACCACGCTCAACCTGACTGAGAAGACACATGACCTGGTAGTAGACTAGTCTCAACCTGACTGAGGAGACACATGACATGGTAGTAGACCAGTCTCAACCTGACTGAGAAGACACATGACCTGGTAGTAGACTAGTCTCAACCTGACTGAGGAGACACATGACATGGTATGAAAGACAAAACAAAACTACATGGGAAATATTATCGACATGGCATTGTACTTTGTTGTAGCAGGAGGACACATATTTGGCTGCCAAAACTGCACATTTAGTCTTTTCACCCAATAAATATTAGGAATTAGAAATAAATATTATCTTAGGTTTTAGTATTTGTCACAGTGTAATAGGAAATGCAGCTCTGTCTCTACCTCTCCCCTGGAGCCGAGTGAGCATAGCCTGTCCTCTCTGGGTAGCCAGGTTTGTCTGTGACGACCGGTCTCTATAGCCAGACTGTCCTCTCTGGGTAGCCAGGTTTGTCTGTGACGACCGGTCTCTATAGCCAGACTGTCCTCTCTGGGCAGCCAGGTTTGTCTGTGATGACCGGTCTCTATAGCCAGACTGTCCTCTCTGGGCAGCCAGGTTTGTCTGTGACGACCGGTCTCTGTAGACAGAATGTCCTCTCTGGGCAGCCAGGTTTGTCTGTGATGACCGGTCTCTATAGCCAGACTGTCCTCTCTGGGCAGCCAGGTTTGTCTGTGATGACCGGTCTCTATAGCCAGACTGTCCTCTCTGGGCAGCCAAGTTTGTCTGTTACGACCGGTCTCTGTAGACAGAATGTCCTCTCTGGGCAGCCAGGTTTGTCTGTTACGACCGGTCTCTATAGATGGCCCAATTCTGATCTACACACGTTAATAGGAGTTTCTAATTGGAATTTTGATTTTAATTATCCTTTTAATGGCATAGATTGCTTTGTCGCTCAGCTCATTCACAGCCATGTGAAAGCTACCTGTGTTGCTGATATTTAGTCCTAGATACGTGTCATTTTTGGTGTGTTCTAATAGGTCCAAATATAATTTAAATTAGTCATCCGGAGTTCTGCAAGTATTTTGGAATATCATTATATTCAGTCTGACAGAAGCTGTGGTTAACGGTCAGAGCCCAGGTCTGACAGAAGCTGTGGTTAACGGTCAGAGCCCTGGTCTGACAGAACCTGTGGTTAACGGTCAGAGCCTAGACAGAACCTGTGGTTAACGGTCAGAGCCCTGGTCTGACAGAAGCTGTGGTTAACGGTCAGAGCCCAGGTCTGACAGAAGCTGTGGTTAACGGTCAGAGCCCAGGTCCAACAGACCCTGTGGTTAACGGTCAGAGCCCAGGTCCAACAGACCCTGTGGTTAACGGTCAGAGCCCAGGTCTGACAGAAGCTGTGGTTAACGGTCAGAGCCCTGGTCTGACAGAAGCTGTGGTTAACGGTCAGAGCCCAGGTCCAACAGAACCTGTGGTTAACGGTCAGAGCCCAGGTCTGACAGAAGCTGTGGTTAACGGTCAGAGCCCTGGTCTGACAGAAGCTGTGGTTAACGGTCAGAGCCCAGGTCCAACAGAACCTGTAGTTAACGGTCAGAGCCCAGGTCTGACAGAAGCTGTGGTTAACGGTCAGAGCCCTGGTCTGACAGAAGCTGTGGTTAACGGTCAGAGCCCAGGTCCAACAGAACCTGTGGTTAACGGTCAGAGCCCAGGTCTGACAGAAGCTGTGGTTAACGGTCAGAGCCCTGGTCTGACAGAAGCTGTGGTTAACGGTCAGAGCCCAGGTACGACAGAACCTGTGATTAACGGTCAGAGCCCAGGTCTGACAGAAGCTGTGATTAACGGTCAGAGCCCAGGTCTGACAGAACCTGTGGTTAACGGTCAGAGCCCAGGTCTGACAGAAGCTGTGGTTAACGGTCAGAGCCCAGGTCTGACAGAACCTGTGGTTAACGGTCAGAGCCCAGGTCTGACAGAACCTGTGGTTAACGGTCAGAGCCCAGGTCTGACAGAAGCTGTGGTTAACGGTCAGAGCCCAGGTCTGACAGAACCTGTGGTTAACGGTCAGAGCCCAGGTCTGACAGAACCTGTGGTTAACGGTCAGAGCCCAGGTCTGACAGAAGCTGTGGTTAACGGTCAGAGCCCAGGTCTGACAGAACCTGTGGTTAACGGTCAGAGCCCTGGTCTGACAGAAGCTGTGGTTAACGGTCAGAGCCCTGGTCTGACAGAACCTGTGGTTAACGGTCAGAGCCCAGGTCTGACAGAACCTGTGGTTAACGGTCAGAGCCCAGGTCTGACAGAAGCTGTGGTTAACGGTCAGAGCCCAGGTCTGACAGAAGCTGTGGTTAACGGTCAGAGCCCAGGTCTGACAGAAGCTGTGGTTAACGGTCAGAGCCCAGGTCTGACAGAAGCTGTGGTTAACGGTCAGAGCCCAGGTCTGACAGAACCTGTGGTTAACGGTCAGAGCTCAGGTCTGACAGAAGCTGTGGTTAACGGTCAGAGCCCAGGTCTGACAGAAGCTGTGGTTAACGGTCAGAGCCCAGGTCTGACAGAACCTGTGGTTAACGGTCAGAGCCCAGGTCTGACAGAACCTGTGGTTAACGGTCAGAGCCCAGGTCTGACAGAAGCTGTGGTTAACGGTCAGAGCCCAGGTCTGACAGAACCTGTGGTTAACGGTCAGAGCCCAGGTCTGACAGAACCTGTGGTTAACGGTCAGAGCCCAGGTCTGACAGAAGCTGTGGTTAACGGTCAGAGCCCAGGTCTGACAGAACCTGTGGTTAACGGTCAGAGCCCAGGTCTGACAGAACCTGTGGTTAACGATCAGAGCCCAGGTCTGACAGAAGCTGTGGTTAACGGTCAGAGCCCAGGTCTGACAGAACCTGTGATTAACGGTCAGAGCCCAGGTCTGACAGAACCTGTGGTTAACGGTCAGAGCCCAGGTCTGACAGAACCTGTGGTTAACGGTCAGAGCCCTGGTCTGACAGAAGCTGTGGTTAACGGTCAGAGCCCAGGTCTGACAGAAGCTGTGGTTAGCGGTCAGAGCCCAGGTCTGACAGAAGCTGTGGTTAACGGTCAGAGCCCAGGTCTGACAGAACCTGTGGTTAACGGTCAGAGCCCTGGTCTGACAGAAGCTGTGGTTAACGGTCAGAGCCCTGGTCTGACAGAACCTGTGATTAACGGTCAGAGCCCAGGTCTGACAGAACCTGTGGTTAACGGTCAGAGCCCAGGTCTGACAGAACCTGTGGTTAACGGTCAGAGCCCTGGTCTAACAGAAGCTGTGGTTAACGGTCAGAGCCCAGGTCTGACAGAAGCTGTGGTTAACGGTCAGAGCCCAGGTCTGACAGAAGCTGTGGTTAACGGTCAGAGCCCAGGTCTGACAGAACCTGTGGTTAACGGTCAGAGCCCTGGTCTGACAGAAGCTGTGGTTAACGGTCAGAGCCCTGGTCTGACAGAACCTGTGGTTAACGGTCAGAGCCCTGGTCTGACAGAACCTGTGGTTAACGGTCAGAGCCCTGGTCTGAAAGAAGCTGTGGTTAACGGTCAGAGCCCTGGTCTGACAGAAGCTGTGGTTAACGGTCAAAGCCCTGGTCTGACAGAACCTGTGGTTAACGGTCAGAGCCCTGGTCTGACAGAAGCTGTGGTTAACGGTCAGAGCCCAGGTCTGACAGAAGCTGTGGTTAACGGTCAGAGCCCAGGTCTGACAGAAGCTGTGGTTAACGGTCAGAGCCCAGGTCTGACAGAAGCTGTGGTTAACGGTCAGAGCCCAGGTCTGACAGAAGCTGTGGTTAACGGTCAAGGCTCAGGTCTGGCAGAAGCTGTGGTTAACGGTCAGAGCCCAGGTCTGACAGAACCTGTGGTTAACGGTCAGAGCCCAGGTCTGACAGAAGCTGTGGTTAACGGTCAGAGCCCAGGTCTGACAGAACCTGTGGTTAACGGTCAGAGCCCAGGTCTGACAGAACCTGTGGTTAACGGTCAGAGCCCAGGTCTGACAGAAGCTGTGGTTAACGGTCAGAGCCCAGGTCTGACAGAACCTGTGGTTAACGGTCAGAGCCCTGGTCTGACAGAAGCTGTGGTTAACGGTCAGAGCCCTGGTCTGACAGAACCTGTGGTTAACGGTCAGAGCCCAGGTCTGACAGAAGCTGTGGTTAACGGTCAGAGCCCAGGTCTGACAGAAGCTGTGGTTAACGGTCAGAGCCCAGGTCTGACAGAAGCTGTGGTTAACGGTCAGAGCCCAGGTCTGACAGAAGCTGTGGTTAACGGTCAGAGCCCAGGTCTGACAGAAGCTGTGGTTAACGGTCAGAGCCCAGGTCTGACAGAACCTGTGGTTAACGGTCAGAGCTCAGGTCTGACAGAAGCTGTGGTTAACGGTCAGAGCCCAGGTCTGACAGAAGCTGTGGTTAACGGTCAGAGCCCAGGTCTGACAGAACCTGTGGTTAACGGTCAGAGCCCAGGTCTGACAGAACCTGTGGTTAACGGTCAGAGCCCAGGTCTGACAGAACCTGTGGTTAACGGTCAGAGCCCAGGTCTGACAGAAGCTGTGGTTAACGGTCAGAGCCCAGGTCTGACAGAAGCTGTGGTTAACGGTCAGAGCCCAGGTCTGACAGAACCTGTGGTTAACGGTCAGAGCCCAGGTCTGACAGAAGCTGTGGTTAACGGTCAGAGCCCAGGTCTGACAGAAGCTGTGGTTAACGGTCAGAGCCCTGGTCTGACAGAAGCTGTGGTTAACGGTCAGAGCCCAGGTCTGACAGAAGCTGTGGTTAACGGTCAGAGCCCAGGTCTGACAGAAGCTGTGGTTAACGGTCAGAGCCCAGGTCTGACAGAAGCTGTGGTTAACGGTCAGAGCCCAGGTCTGACAGAAGCTGTGGTTAACGGTCAAGGCTCAGGTCTGGCAGAAGCTGTGGTTAACGGTCAGAGCCCAGGTCTGACAGAACCTGTGGTTAACGGTCAGAGCCCAGGTCTGACAGAAGCTGTGGTTAACGGTCAGAGCCCAGGTCTGACAGATGCTGTGGTTAACGTTCAGAGCCCAGGTCTGACAGAAGCTGTGATTAACGGTCAGAGCCCAGGTCTGACAGAACCTGTGGTTAACGGTCAGAGCCCAGGTCTGACAGAACCTGTGGTTAACGGTCAGAGCCCAGGTCTGACAGAAGCTGTGATTAACGGTCAGAGCCCTGGTCTGACAGAACCTGTGGTTAACGGTCAGAGCCCTGGTCTGACAGAAGCTGTGGTTAACGGTCAGAGCATAGGTCTGATAGAAGCTGTGATTAACGGTCAGAGCCCTGGTCTGACAGAACCTGTGGTTAACGGTCAGAGCCCAGGTCTGACAGAACCTGTGGTTAACGGTCAGAGCCCAGGTCTGACAGAACCTGTGGTTAACGATCAGAGCCCAGGTCTGACAGAAGCTGTGGTTAACGGTCAGAGCCCAGGTATGACAGAACCTGTGATTAACGGTCAGAGCCCAGGTCTGACAGAACCTGTGGTTAACGGTCAGAGCCCAGGTCTGACAGAACCTGTGGTTAACGATCAGAGCCCAGGTCTGACAGAAGCTGTGGTTAACGGTCAGAGCCCAGGTCTGACAGAACCTGTGATTAACGGTCAGAGCCCAGGTCTGACAGAACCTGTGGTTAACGGTCAGAGCCCAGGTCTGACAGAACCTGTGGTTAACGGTCAGAGCCCTGGTCTGACAGAAGCTGTGGTTAACGGTCAGAGCCCAGGTCTGACAGAAGCTGTGGTTAGCGGTCAGAGCCCAGGTCTGACAGAAGCTGTGGTTAACGGTCAGACCCCAGGTCTGACAGAACCTGTGGTTAACAGTCAGAGCCCTGGTCTGACAGAAGCTGTGGTTAACGGTCAGAGCCCTGGTCTGACAGAACCTGTGATTAACGATCAGAGTCCAGGTCTGACAGAACCTGTGGTTAACGATCAGAGCCCAGGTCTGACAGAAGCTGTGGTTAACGGTCAGAGCCCAGGTATGACAGAACCTGTGATTAACGGTCAGAGCCCAGGTCTGACAGAACCTGTGGTTAACGGTCAGAGCCCAGGTCTGACAGAACCTGTGGTTAACGATCAGAGCCCAGGTCTGACAGAAGCTGTGGTTAACGGTCAGAGCCCAGGTCTGACAGAACCTGTGATTAACGGTCAGAGCCCAGGTCTGACAGAACCTGTGGTTAACGGTCAGAGCCCAGGTCTGACAGAACCTGTGGTTAACGGTCAGAGCCCTGGTCTGACAGAAGCTGTGGTTAACGGTCAGAGCCCAGGTCTGACAGAAGCTGTGGTTAGCGGTCAGAGCCCAGGTCTGACAGAAGCTGTGGTTAACGGTCAGACCCCAGGTCTGACAGAACCTGTGGTTAACAGTCAGAGCCCTGGTCTGACAGAAGCTGTGGTTAACGGTCAGAGCCCTGGTCTGACAGAACCTGTGATTAACGATCAGAGTCCAGGTCTGACAGAACCTGTGGTTAACGGTCAGAGCCCAGGTCTGACAGAACCTGTGGTTAACGGTCAGAGCCCTGGTCTAACAGAAGCTGTGGTTAACGGTCAGAGCCCAGGTCTGACAGAAGCTGTGGTTAACGGTCAGAGCCCAGGTCTGACAGAAGCTGTGGTTAACGGTCAGAGCCCAGGTCTGACAGAACCTGTGGTTAACGGTCAGAGCCCAGGTCTGACAGAACCTGTGGTTAACGGTCAGAGCCCAGGTCTGACAGAAGCTGTGGTTAACGGTCAGAGCCCAGGTCTGACAGAACCTGTGGTTAACGGTCAGAGCCCAGGTCTGACAGAACCTGTGGTTAACGGTCAGAGCCCAGGTCTGACAGAAGCTGTGGTTAACGGTCAGAGCCCAGGTCTGACAGAACCTGTGGTTAACGGTCAGAGCCCAGGTCTGACAGAACCTGTGGTTAACGATCAGAGCCCAGGTCTGACAGAAGCTGTGGTTAACGGTCAGAGCCCAGGTCTGACAGAACCTGTGATTAACGGTCAGAGCCCAGGTCTGACAGAACCTGTGGTTAACGGTCAGAGCCCAGGTCTGACAGAACCTGTGGTTAACGGTCAGAGCCCAGGTCTGACAGAAGCTGTGATTAACGGTCAGAGCCCTGGTCTGACAGAACCTGTGGTTAACGGTCAGAGCCCTGGTCTGACAGAAGCTGTGGTTAACGGTCAGAGCATAGGTCTGATAGAAGCTGTGATTAACGGTCAGAGCCCTGGTCTGACAGAACCTGTGGTTAACGGTCAGATCCCAGGTCTGACAGAACCTGTGGTTAACGGTCAGAGCCCAGGTCTGACAGAACCTGTGGTTAACGATCAGAGCCCAGGTCTGACAGAACCTGTGGTTAACGGTCAGAGCCCAGGTATGACAGAACCTGTGATTAACGGTCAGAGCCCAGGTCTGACAGAACCTGTGGTTAACGGTCAGAGCCCAGGTCTGACAGAACCTGTGGTTAACGGTCAGAGCCCAGGTCTGACAGAAGCTGTGGTTAACGGTCAGAGCCCAGGTCTGACAGAACCTGTGGTTAACGGTCAGAGCCCAGGTCTGACAGAACCTGTGGTTAACGATCAGAGCCCAGGTCTGACAGAACCTGTGGTTAACGGTCAGAGCCCAGGTCTGACAGAACCTGTGGTTAACGATCAGAGCCCAGGTCTGACAGAAGCTGTGGTTAACGGTCAGAGCCCAGGTCTGACAGAACCTGTGATTAACGGTCAGAGCCCAGGTCTGACAGAACCTGTGGTTAACGGTCAGAGCCCAGGTCTGACAGAACCTGTGGTTAACGGTCAGAGCCCAGGTCTGACAGAAGCTGTGGTTAACGGTCAGAGCCCAGGTCTGACAGAAGCTGTGGTTAGCGGTCAGAGCCCAGGTCTGACAGAAGCTGTGGTTAACGGTCAGAGCCCAGGTCTGACAGAACCTGTGGTTAACGGTCAGAGCCCTGGTCTGACAGAAGCTGTGGTTAACGGTCAGAGCCCTGGTCTGACAGAACCTGTGATTAACGGTCAGAGCCCAGGTCTGACAGAACCTGTGGTTAACGGTCAGAGCCCAGGTCTGACAGAAGCTGTGGTTAACGGTCAGAGCCCTGGTCTGACAGAAGCTGTGGTTAACGGTCAGAGCCCAGGTCTGACAGAAGCTGTGGTTAACGGTCAGAGCCCAGGTCTGACAGAAGCTGTGGTTAACGGTCAGAGCCCAGGTCTGACAGAACCTGTGGTTAACGGTCAGAGCCCTGGTCTGACAGAAGCTGTGGTTAACGGTCAGAGCCCTGGTCTGACAGAACCTGTGGTTAACGGTCAGAGCCCTGGTCTGACAGAAGCTGTGGTTAACGGTCAGAGCCCTGGTCTGACAGAACCTGTGGTTAACGGTCAGAGCCCTGGTCTGACAGAAGCTGTGGTTAACGGTCAGAGCCCAGGTCTGACAGAAGCTGTGGTTAACGGTCAGAGCCCAGGTCTGACAGAAGCTGTGGTTAACGGTCAGAGCCCAGGTCTGACAGAAGCTGTGGTTAACGGTCAGAGCCCAGGTCTGACAGAAGCTGTGGTTAACGGTCAAGGCTCAGGTCTGGCAGAAGCTGTGGTTAACGGTCAGAGCCCAGGTCTGACAGAACCTGTGGTTAACGGTCAGAGCCCAGGTCTGACAGAAGCTGTGGTTAACGGTCAGAGCCCAGGGATGTTGTAACTTTAATGTGTTACAGAGTTAATGTTTAAGTTTATTCTTTGAGCTGTATCTAAAGATATTTCTTTAGATTTATTTGCATATGTAATTGTATTGGGTTGTGTTGAATTACGCTTTTTGACTGCAAGTCCCAGAATGCCTTGCGAGAGGAATGAGTGATAACGCGCCAATTATGTGCAGGTGCGGGTGATTGTGGCTGACTTTCCAACAGCATCTTACCTGCATTGCTCTGTACCAAAACAATTGTTGTTAAATGTAACGTAAACAAGTATTCTTACTAAAATAAGCTTTCGTATCAAACCCGACGTCCCGAGTCATTACTAAGAAGTTAGTTAATCTAAAAGTTGGTGCCGAAACCCGGGATATGAGCTGCGACGAAGAAGTGGCTGAAATGGCTGAGGAGGAACGTCGGCATGAAGCAGAAAGAATGAGACGAAAGCGGGGTACCATTCGAGGCGCAACAACGCGGATTTTGAATCAGATTGACGTGGAAATATCCCAGTCAAATCCGGATACCGATCACTTGAGTACATTGTTGGAATTGCTATCCGCTAAGGAGGACAGTTTGTTTGAGCTCGATCGTGGAATTGAACAGTTAACGCCATTGGACGGATTGGAGGCAGAGATTGCATGCACGGAGGATTACAAAGAACGCATTATCATGCTGAAGAGCCGTGCACAAAGAGTGATAACGAAGAAACAGGACGTCAATCCACTACCAGCCCGGGTGAGTGACGCTAACTCAAACATATCACAGAGACAATCAGTAAGGCTACCGAAGTTGATTATTGAGAAATTCTATGGAGATGTCAGTATGTGGCAGGAGTTTTGGAGCCAATATGAGACTGCTATTCACAACAATGATTCCCTGTGTAAAAAAGAGAAGTTTACCTATCTGAAAACATATCTCACTGGACCAGCTGCAAAGGCAGTAGCAGGACTGATGTTAACAGACAGTAACTATGATAATGCAATCACTCTACTCAAGAGCAGATTTGGAAGGAAAGATCTTGTGATTAGTGCTCATATGTCAAAGCTGCTGAATCTCACACCTGTGAAGAAATCCTCTGATCTAAATGCATTGAGGCAGCTATATGATGAATGTGAAATTCAGATTAGGAGCCTGGAATCACTGGGTGTAATGTCAGAAACCTATGGAAGCCTACTATTCCCAATCTTACTGCAGATGATTCCAGAGGACATAGCTCTTGACTATAGTCGTCAGAGGGGAGTAGATGATGAATGGAAAGTGTCTGAGATTATCAGTTTCCTACAGAAAGAGGTTCAGAGCAGGGAGAGAGCGCTACAAATGACAAGATCATACAACCAACAGAAAGAGAGCAAACCATGGAACAAGTCATGCTTCTCCAATGAAATGAAAACAAAAAGACCCAACATGGCCTCTGCTGCAGCACTGCATACAACCAGCCAGAAGGAACAACAAACGTGTCTATTTTGTGACAGTGCAGACCACAAATCAGAAAACTGCACTGACTACAATATTGCTACACGCAAAGAGAAACTAAAGAACATGGGAAGATGCTTTGTATGTTTAGGACAGAGACACATAGCAAAATTCTGTAAAGTCAAAGATGTGTCATGTGCAACATGTGGAAGCAGACATCACATTGCGGTTTGTACCAGTAAGAGGAGGGAGGTGCAACCCCCTACTGTTTCTGTAGATGCTGTTGTTTCCTCAGTTATTCCCCATTCAGTGAAGATGAAACCAGATGGACAGAACACTGTGTTGCTACAAACGGCAAAGGCATGGGTAGAAGGCCCATCGGGCAGGAAGATAGCTCGTTGCTTACTAGATGGAGGCAGTCAGAGAAGCTTCATACATGAAAACCTTGTGAAGGGCTTGAAGCTACCAGTAATCAGACAAGAGGCACTCACTCTTCACACGTTTGGCTCCTCTGCCCCAGCAACATCCCAACGCAACACAGTGAAAGTCATCTTGGAGAATGTCTGGGACAAACAGCAGAGAATAGAGATAGAGGCAATTGAAACCCCACAAGTGTGCACAGCTGTGATGAAGGTTCCTGGTGAACGGATTCAGTATGAGCTCAGTAAAAGGGGACTGCAGCTCGCAGACTTTCCAGGAGATGACAATGATCCTGAACTCTCTGTCCTGATAGGAGCAGACTACTACTGGCAGATAGTATCAGGCAGAGTGGAGCGACTGACGGAGACGCTAGTTGCTTTAGAGAGCACCTTTGGATGGTCGGTGCAGGGACCCGTGTCCATGTCAAGTGTCGCCGAGGCAACTTGCATGTTCATCCCACTTGATGAAGACACACTAGTCTCCAGGCAATTGCATGCATTCTGGGAGCTTGAGTCTCTGGGCATTCTAAGAGAGAAAACACAGAACCCAGAGGAAACCGAGGCTCTACAAAGGTTTGAGGAAACAACCACCTTCAAAGATGGGCGATACCATGTGGAGTTGCCATGGAAACGAGAAATGCCAGAACTCCAAGACAACTATAGAATCGCCAAGAAACGGTTTGAATGTCTGAAGAAAAGGCTGAAGAAGGATGTGACGTTGTACAGCAGATACAATGAAGTAGTAGAAGACTACTTACAACAAGATATGGCAGAGGACGTGCCCAAGGACAACGCATCAAGTGCAGACAACGTAAAATACTACTTACCTCACCATGCAGTACTCCGAGAAGATAAGGTGACAACAAAACTGAGAGTGGTGTTTGATGCCTCGTCCCATGAAGATGGCTGTCCATCTCTCAATGACTGTCTACTCACAGGACCGAACCTGAATCCGGATCTGCTCAGCGTTCTGATAAAGTTCAGACTACATGAGATCGCATTCATGGCAGACATCAAGAAAGCTTTCCTGCAGATATCCCTAGCAGAGAGAGACAGAGACGCCGTGAGATTTCTATGGCTCACTGGCCCACCAAGAGGAGAAAATGAAGAGGAGCTGCGTGTGCTGAGGATGAAAAGAGTGGTATTTGGAGCTTCCCCAAGTCCATTTTTGCTGGCAGCTACAATCAGGAAGCACCTGAAACAATATGAAACAGAACAACCAGAAGTTGTAGAGATACTGAGAGAGTCACTCTACGTAGATGACTTCATTGCAAGTTCACGCAATGTTGAAGAGGCTTACCTTGTGACAACAACTGCAAAGCGAATGCTGTCGAATGCAGGCATGGACCTCTGCAAGTGGATGACAAATTCTCCTGAATTGAAAACAAAATGGGAGGAGAGTACGACAACTGACCACCCGTTGATGCTAGAAACACAAGGAGTAGTGCTGAAGGTTTTAGGTTTAGTATGGAGGCCGGAAACGGATGACTTTGTGTTTGACCTCAGGCCGTTACTGAGCATTCTAAGGCAAAAGGAAAACACAAAGAGAAGTGTTCTGCAGTCGTCTGCACGTGTCTTCGACCCTCTTGGTTTCTTAACTCCCTTCACCATCAGGATCAAGTGCATGTTCCAGGAAATGTGGGAGAGGGGACTCAGCTGGGACGAAGAATTACCACCTGATCTGACACGAGAATGGCAACAGTGGTGTTCAGAACTACCCCAGTTACACCAGCTCACCATACCAAGGTGGTACAGAACAGACATGCGGCCACAGAATAACCACACCCTGAAACTACACGTGTTCTGTGATGCAAGTGAAAGGGCTTACAGTGCAGTAGCTTACTTGCAAGGTGAGTCACAAGACAGGGAAACAACAAGTCTAGTCGCATCCAAGTCCAGGGTAGCCCCACTTAAGAAAATGACGCTGCCACGCCTGGAGCTCATGGGAGCTGTGATTGGAGCGAGACTAGCAAACAACTTGATGACCACACTGAAAATGGAAGAAAAACAGATTAACATGTGGACAGACTCGATGATCGTGCTGCATTGGATTTGCAGCTCAGCTCAGAAATGGAAACAGTTTGTTGCGAACAGAGTGACGGAGATCCAGTCCTTGACCAATCCAGAGTCATGGTCACATATTGAAGGGAAAACGAATCCAGCTGACCTCCCTACAAGAGGACAAACTGTTAGAAACTTGACACAGAGCGAGCTATGGTGGAATGGACCCAGAATTCTGACATCACCCAATCAGTCCGAAGAGACTGATGATAACAAGGTTCCGGATGAGGTGAATATAGAACTCAAGTCCAGTTGCCAGGCTACTGTACAACTCGCAGCAAACAGCACAGACAGCACTGAACCTGTGTTGGAGCTTGAAAGGTACAGCAAACTGAAAAGAGTGTTCAGAGTCACCGCCTGGATAAAGAGATTCATAGCCAATGCTCGTACAACCATAAAGATGCAAGGTGAACTGACTGCTGACGAACTGTTCGATGCAGAAAAGTACTGGATTAAGGTAACACAACAACAGAGTTTCGGACAGGAGATCAAACTACTGAAGGCAGGAAAAAGCCTAAACAATGACTGTAAAATCAGAGAACTGAAACCTTTCCTGGACGAACACGAACTACTCAGTGTAGGAGGAAGACTGCAACAGTCCAACTTCACATTCAGAGAGCAGCACCCATGGGTTCTGCCCAATAAGTCCAGATACTCAGAAATGCTGATACAGTACCAACATGAGAAGGTGATGCATTCTGGAGCAAGTGACACTCAGCACCCAACGTTACACAAGCGGGAAATGACACGCAGATGGAAGTACAGGCAGAGACTTGTGACCAGTTTCTGGAACAGTTGGCGAAGAGACTACTTGCTGGATCTAAAGTCAGCACACCGCTGTGACACACCACAGCCCACCCCACTGAAAGCGGGTGACGTTGTACTCATTGGAGAAGATAACCTACCCAGACAAACCTGGAAACTAGGAAAGATTGAGGAACTGTTTCCAGGCCGAGATGGCTTAGTTAGATCATGTTCAGTTCGTACTGCTTCGGGGACTTTGTTGAGGAGACCTATTCAGTTGATATACTGCCTAGAGATCTAGATGAACACAATTGTTCATCGGGGGGGGAGGATGTTGTAACTTTAATGTGTTACAGAGTTAATGTTTAAGTTTATTCTTTGAGCTGTATCTAAAGATATTTCTTTAGATTTATTTGCATATGTAATTGTATTGGGTTGTGTTGAATTACGCTTTTTGACTGCAAGTCCCAGAATGCCTTGCGAGAGGAATGAGTGATAACGCGCCAATTATGTGCAGGTGCGGGTGATTGTGGCTGACTTTCCAACAGCATCTTACCTGCATTGCTCTGTACCAAAACAATTGTTGTTAAATGTAACGTAAACAAGTATTCTTACTAAAATAAGCTTTCGTATCAAACCCGACGTCCCGAGTCATTACTAAGAAGTTAGTTAATCTAAAAAGGTCTGACAGAACCTGTGGTTAACGGTCAGAGCCCAGGTCTGACAGAAGCTGTGGTTAACGGTCAGAGCCCAGGTCTGACAGAACCTGTGGTTAACGGTCAGAGCCCAGGTCTGACAGAACCTGTGGTTAACGGTCAGAGCCCTGGTCTGACAGAACCTGTGGTTAACGGTCAGAGCCCAGGTCTGACAGAACCTGTGGTTAACGGTCAGAGCCCAGGTCTGACAGAACCTGTGGTTAACGGTCAGAGCCCTGGTCTGACAGAACCTGTGGTTAACGGTCAGAGCCCAGGTCTGACAGAACCTGTGGTTAACGGTCAGAGCCCAGGTCTGACAGAAGCTGTGGTTAACGGTCAGAGCCCAGGTCTGACAGAACCTGTGGTTAACGGTCAGAGCCCAGGTCTGACAGAACCTGTGGTTAACGGTCAGAGCTCAGGTCTGACAGAAGCTGTGGTTAACGGTCAGAGCCCAGGTCTGACAGAACCTGTGGTTAACGGTCAGAGCCCAGGTCTGACAGAACCTGTGGTTAACGGTCAGAGCCCAGGTCTGACAGAAGCTGTGGTTAACGGTCAGAGCCCAGGTCTGACAGAAGCTGTGGTTAACGGTCAGAGCCCAGGTCTGACAGAAGCTGTGGTTAACGGTCAGAGCCCAGGTCTGACAGAACCTGTGGTTAACGGTCAGAGCCCTGGTCTAACAGAAGCTGTGGTTAACGGTCAGAGCCCAGGTCTGACAGAACCTGTGGTTAACGGTCAGAGCCCTGGTCTGACAGAAGCTGTGGTTAACGGTCAGAGCCCAGGTCTGACAGAAGCTGTGGTTAACGGTCAGAGCCCAGGTCTGACAGAAGCTGTGGTTAACGGTCAGAGCCCTGGTCTGACAGAACCTGTGGTTAACGGTCAGAGCCCTGGTCTGACAGAACCTGTGGTTAACGGTCAGAGCCCTGGTCTGAAAGAAGCTGTGGTTAACGGTCAGAGCCCTGGTCTGACAGAAGCTGTGGTTAACGGTCAGAGCCCAGGTCTGACAGAACCTGTGGTTAACGGTCAGAGCCCAGGTCTGACAGAACCTGTGGTTAACGGTCAGAGCCCAGGTCTGACAGAAGCTGTGGTTAGCGGTCAGAGCCCAGGTCTGACAGAACCTGTGGTTAACGGTCAGAGCCCAGGTCTGACAGAAGCTGTGGTTAGCGGTCAGAGCCCAGGTCTGACAGAAGCTGTGGTTAACGGTCAGACCCCTGGTCTGACAGAACCTGTGATTAACGATCAGAGTCCAGGTCTGACAGAAGCTGTGGTTAACGGTCAGAGCCCTGGTCTGACAGAACCTGTGATTAACGATCAGAGTCCAGGTCTGACAGAAGCTGTGGTTAACGGTCAGAGCCCAGGTCTGACAGAACCTGTGGTTAACGGTCAGAGCCCAGGTCTGACAGAACCTGTGGTTAACGGTCAGAGCCCAGGTCTGACAGAACCTGTGGTTAACGGTCAGAGCCCAGGTCTGACAGAAGCTGTGGTTAACGGTCAGAGCCCAGGTCTGACAGAAGCTGTGGTTAACGGTCAGAGCCCTGGTCTGACAGAAGCTGTGGTTAACGGTCAGAGCCCAGGTCTGACAGAAGCTGTGGTTAACGGTCAGAGCCCAGGTCTGACAGAAGCTGTGGTTAACGGTCAGAGCCCAGGTCTGACAGAAGCTGTGGTTAACGGTCAGAGCCCAGGTCTGACAGAAGCTGTGGTTAACGGTCAAGGCTCAGGTCTGGCAGAAGCTGTGGTTAACGGTCAGAGCCCAGGTCTGACAGAACCTGTGGTTAACGGTCAGAGCCCAGGTCTGACAGAAGCTGTGGTTAACGGTCAGAGCCCAGGTCTGACAGATGCTGTGGTTAACGTTCAGAGCCCAGGTCTGACAGAAGCTGTGATTAACAGTCAGAGCCCAGGTCTGACAGAACCTGTGGTTAACGGTCAGAGCCCAGGTCTGACAGAACCTGTGGTTAACGGTCAGAGCCCAGGTCTGACAGAAGCTGTGATTAACGGTCAGAGCCCTGGTCTGACAGAACCTGTGGTTAACGGTCAGAGCCCTGGTCTGACAGAAGCTGTGGTTAACGGTCAGAGCATAGGTCTGATAGAAGCTGTGATTAACGGTCAGAGCCCTGGTCTGACAGAACCTGTGGTTAACGGTCAGAGCCCAGGTCTGACAGAACCTGTGGTTAACGGTCAGAGCCCAGGTCTGACAGAACCTGTGGTTAACGATCAGAGCCCAGGTCTGACAGAAGCTGTGGTTAACGGTCAGAGCCCAGGTATGACAGAACCTGTGATTAACGGTCAGAGCCCAGGTCTGACAGAAGCTGTGGTTAACGGTCAGAGCCCAGGTCTGACAGAACCTGTGGTTAACGATCAGAGCCCAGGTCTGACAGAACCTGTGGTTAACGGTCAGAGCCCAGGTCTGACAGAACCTGTGGTTAACGGTCAGAGCCCTGGTCTGACAGAACCTGTGGTTAACGGTCAGAGCCCAGGTCTGACAGAACCTGTGGTTAACGGTCAGAGCCCTGGTCTGACAGAAGCTGTGGTTAACGGTCAGAGCCCAGGTCTGACAGAACCTGTGGTTAACGGTCAGAGCCCAGGTCTGACAGAAGCTGTGGTTAACGGTCAGAGCCCTGGTCTGACAGAACCTGTGATTAACGATCAGAGTCCAGGTCTGACAGAACCTGTGGTTAACGGTCAGAGCCCAGGTCTGACAGAACCTGTGGTTAACGGTCAGAGCCCTGGTCTAACAGAAGCTGTGGTTAACGGTCAGAGCCCAGGTCTGACAGAAGCTGTGGTTAACGGTCAGAGCCCAGGTCTGACAGAAGCTGTGGTTAACGGTCAGAGCCCAGGTCTGACAGAACCTGTGGTTAACGGTCAGAGCCCTGGTCTGACAGAAGCTGTGGTTAACGGTCAGAGCCCTGGTCTGACAGAACCTGTGGTTAACGGTCAGAGCCCTGGTCTGACAGAAGCTGTGGTTAACGGTCAGAGCCCTGGTCTGAAAGAAGCTGTGGTTAACGGTCAGAGCCCTGGTCTGACAGAAGCTGTGGTTAACGGTCAGAGCCCAGGTCTGACAGAACCTGTGGTTAACGGTCAGAGCCCAGGTCTGACAGAAGCTGTGGTTAACGGTCAGAGCCCTGGTCTGACAGAACCTGTGGTTAACGGTCAGAGCCCTGGTCTGACAGAAGCTGTGGTTAACGGTCAGAGCCCAGGTCTGACAGAAGCTGTGGTTAACGGTCAGAGCCCAGGTCTGACAGAAGCTGTGGTTAACGGTCAGAGCCCTGGTCTGACAGAAGCTGTGGTTAACGGTCAGAGCCCAGGTCTGACAGAAGCTGTGGTTAACGGTCAGAGCCCAGGTCTGACAGAAGCTGTGGTTAACGGTCAGAGCCCTGGTCTGACAGAAGCTGTGGTTAACGGTCAGAGCCCAGGTCTGACAGAAGCTGTGGTTAACGGTCAGAGCCCAGGTCTGACAGAAGCTGTGGTTAACGGTCAGAGCCCTGGTCTGACAGAACCTGTGGTTAACGGTCAGAGCCCAGGTCTGACAGAAGCTGTGGTTAACGGTCAGAGCCCAGGTCTGACAGAAGCTGTGGTTAACGGTCAGAGCCCAGGTCTGACAGAAGCTGTTGTTAACTGTCAGAGCCCAGGTCTGACAGAAGCTGTGGTTAACGGTCAGAGCCCAGGTCTGACAGAAGCTGTGGTTAACGGTCAGAGCCCTGGTCTGACAGAGGCTGTGGTTAACGGTCAGAGCCCAGGTCTGACAGAAGCTGTGGTTAACGGTCAGAGCCCAGGTCTGACAGAAGCTGTGGTTAACGGTCAAGGCTCAGGTCTGGCAGAAGCTGTGGTTAACGGTCAGAGCCCAGGTCTGACAGAACCTGTGGTTAACGGTCAGAGCCCAGGTCTGACAGAACCTGTGGTTAACGGTCAGAGCCCAGGTCTGACAGAAGCTGTGGTTAACGGTCAGAGCCCAGGTCTGACAGAAGCTGTGGTTAACGGTCAGAGCCCAGGTCTGACAGAAGCTGTGGTTAACGGTCAGAGCCCAGGTCTGACAGAAGCTGTGGTTAACGGTCAGAGCCCAGGTCTGACAGAAGCTGTGGTTAACGGTCAGAGCCCAGGTCTGACAGAACCTGTGGTTAACGGTCAGAGCCCAGGTCTGACAGAAGCTGTGGTTAACGGTCAGAGCCCAGGTCTGACAGAAGCTGTGGTTAACGGTCAGAGCCCAGGTCTGACAGAAGCTGTGGTTAACGGTCAGAGCCCAGGTCTGACAGAAGCTGTGGTTAACGGTCAGAGCCCAGGTCTGACAGAAGCTGTGGTTAACGGTCAGAGCTCAGGTCTGACAGAAGCTGTGGTTAACGGTCAGAGCCCAGGTCTGACAGAAGCTGTGGTTAACGGTCAGAGCCCAGGTCTGACAGAAGCTGTGGTTAACGGTCAGAGCCCAAGTCTGACAGAAGCTGTGGTTAACGGTCAGACCAGGTCATCTGTGTACAGCCGACCCTCCTCAGTGGGAGACAGCATCACCAGGTCGTCTCTGTACAGCATACCCTTGATTTCAGTGTTGTGTAGGGTGAGACCAGGTGCTGCAGATTTCAGTGTTGTGTAGGGTGAAACCAGGTGCCTTGATTTCAGTGTTGTGTAGTGTGATACCAGGTGCTGGCGATTCTTCTAATGTTTTTGCCAATTCATTAATGTAGATGTTAAATAGTGTTGGACTTTTTGGGCAGCCCTGTTTCACTCCCCGTCCCTGAGAGAAGAAGTCTGTTTGCTTGTTGCCGATTTTCACTGCACATATGTTTTTAGTATACATTGATTCAATGACATCATGTTGTCCTCCAATACCATTGGACAGCTGTTTCTGACTGTGGTAATCCCATTGGCTTGGAACCTTATTGTTGTGGTTATTTTGACGGAAAACATTCAGACAGTGTAAGGGTTTTCCTCCTCTTCGTCTGAAGAGGAGAGGCGAGAAGGATCGGAGGACCAATATGCGGCGTGGTAAGTGTCCATGTGGTAAGTGTCCATGTGGTAAGTGTCCACGGTTCTTCTAATAAGAAATACTCAACATGAACAACTGAATACAAAAACAATAACCGTGGAATGAACGAAACCCAAAACAGTACCGTGTGGTGAAAAACACAGACACGGAAACAAACACACAGAGAAACCCAGGCTACCTAAGTATGATTCTCAATCAGAGACAACTAATGACACCTGCCTCTGATTGAGAACCTGTAATGGTCTTCTTGTGGTGAAGTAGAGGCGGACCAAAGCGCAGCGTGGTTATATTGATTCATGTTTAATAAAAAACGATAAACACGAACACTACAAAACAATAAACGTGGAAAACCAAAAACAGCCCTGTCTGATGCAAAACACAGAGACAGGAACAATCACCCACAAACACACAGTGAAACCCAGGCTACCTAAATATGATTCTCAATCAGAGACAACTAATGACACCTGCCTCTGATTGAGAACCATACTAGGCCGAAACATAGAAATACCCAAAACATAGAAAATCAAACATAGACTGCCCACCCAACTCACGTCCTGACCATACTAAATAAATACAAAACAATGGAAATAAAGGTCAGAACGTGACAGATATATACTCCTCCTAATACGGCTTCATTGCTTCAACTTGTCCAGTTTATGTCTCAGTTGTTGAATCTTATGTTCATACTAATATTTACACATGTTAAGTTTTCTGAAAATAAACTCAGTTGACAGTGAGAGGACGTTTTTTTTTTTGCTGAGTTTATTATGAACATGAGCTTTTAACCCCACCCCTCAGCTACTCTCACTCCATCCCACCTATCTCCTTAACCCCACCCCTCAGCTAGTCTCAGTCCATCCCACCTATCACCTTAACCCCACCCCTCAGCTACTCTCAGTCCATCCCACATATCTCCTTAACCCCACCCCTCAGCTACTCTCACTCCATCCCACCTATCTCCTTAACCCCACCCCTCAGCTACTCTCAGTCCATCCCACCTATCTCCTTAACCCCACCCCTCAGCTACTCTCAGTCCATCCCACATATCTCCTTAACCCCACCCCTCAGCTACTCTCAGTCCATCCCACCTATCTCCTTAACCCCACCCCTCAGCTACTCTCAGTCCATCCCACATATCTCCTTAACCCCACCCCTCAGCCACTCTCAGTCCATCCCACATATCTCCTTAACCCCACCCCTCAGCTACTCTCAGTCCATCCCACCTATCTCCTTAACCCCACCCCTCAGCTACTTCTCAGCTACTCTCAGTCCATCCCACATATCTCCTTAACCCCACCCCTCAGAGGCCGTTGCCAGAATATCCCATCAAACCAGGACCAAGCAGCGTGTTGATCAGGTGAAGGATTTCTGGACATGGGAAGAAGTGATGGGGAGATGCAAAACCCTTCCTTGGCGGCAGACGGAAGGCGGTAATGGAGGACAGCGATGACGACAGGGTTCACGGCCACGACGCATGCCCAAGAAGCAGCCTCAAAAAATGTTGGAGAGGGCACACGGGGTGGTCGGCGAAGTTGAGGGGTGAGTCAGAGACCGTTGAGGAGTTGTTGGATAAATTGGAGGAGAGTGAAGCGAGAGAGCTGTTGGTTTGGCGTAGTATGCACGGCATTCGCCCTGAGGAGCCACCTTAGTCAGCTCCCCGTACTCGTCCTGCGAAGTGTGCTAAAGTTCTGGTACAATTGATGCCGGCTATACGCACCAGGTCTCCAGTACGTCTCCACAGCCCGGAACGTCCTGTGCCTGCTCCTCGCACTCTCCCTGAAGTGTGTGTCCCCAGCCCGGTACGTCCAGGCTTCCTGCGACAGTTCCCAGTCCAGAGCTTCCGGCGACAGTTCCCAGTCCAGAGCTTCTGGCGACGGTTCCCAGTCCAGAGCTTCTGGCGACGGTTCCCGGTCCGGAACCTCCTGAGACGTTCCACGGTCCGGAATCTCCAGCTCCATGGCCGGACCCTTCTCCAGTTCAACTCCAAGGCCAGAGTCTTATTTTGCGTTGGTGCCCAGTCCAGGCACAGCGTCCAGTCCCGCTCCATGGCAGGGGTCTTCCTCTGCGCCGATGTCCAATCCGAACACGGCGTCCAGTCCTGCTCCATGGCAGGAGCCCTTCTCTGCCCCGATGCCCAGTCCAGACACAGCGTCCAGTCCAGCTCCATGGCAGGAGCCCTTCTCTGCCCCGATGCCCAGTCCAGACACAGCGTCCAGTCCAGCTCCATGGCAGGAGCCCTTCTCTGCCCCGATGCCCAGTCCAGACACAGCGTCCAGTCCAGCTCCATGGCAGGAGCCCTTCTCTGCCCGATGCCCAGTCCAGACACAGCGTCCACTCCAGACACATCGTAGTGTCACGTTCTGACCATAGAAAGCCTTTATTTTCTATGGTAGAGTAGATCAGGGGTAATCGTTGGGGATCATATTTAAGTAGCATTTTTTCCACCTGTGGTTTATGGGAAATTGTTTTGAGTAAGTGCACGTAGCACCTCTGTTGTCACGGTTTCGTTTATTGTTTATTGTTTTTTGTTTTGCTAAGTTCCACTATTAATAAATGATGTGGAACTCAACATCCGCTGCGCCTTGGTCCGACCATTATTCCAGCGGACAAACTTTAAATTTTCCTCTTCCATTTCACCACAATTACCGACCTGTTTCAATATCCCGGATCTTACTCACATAGCGATCTCTTGCTTTTAGGGGCGGCAGGGGCGGCAGGCTAGCCTAGTGGTTAGAGCGTTGGACTAGTAACCGGAAGGTTGCAAGTTCAAACCCCCGAGCTGACAAGGTACAACTGTCGTTCTGCCCCCTGAACAAGGCAGTTAACCCACTAGTTCCTAGGCCGTCATTGAAAATAAGAATTTGTTCTTAACTGACTTGCCAAGTTAAATAAAGGTAAAATAAAAATAGGTAGGGAGGAGGTTATAGACCCGGGTAATGTGGTGCCAGGACAACAACCAGGTCAACAACCTCTCTCTCGATGTGACAATGGAGCTGATCGTGAACTACAGCAAGAGGAGGGTTGAACAGGCCCCCATTAACATCGAGGGGACTGAAGTGGAGCAGGTCGAGAGTTTCAAGTTCCTTGGTGTCCACATCACCAACAAACTATCATGGTCCAAACACACCAAGACAGTCGTGAAGAGTGCACGACAACACCTTTTCCCCCTCAGGAGACTGAAAAGATTTGGCATGGGTACCCAGATCCTCAAAACGTTCTACAGCTGCACCATCGAGAGCATCCAGACCGGTTGCATCACCACATGGTGTGGCAACTGCTCAGCATCTGACCATAATGAGCTACAGAGGGTAGTGCGTACGACCCAGTACATCACATGGGGCCAAGCTTCCTGATAATAATATCTATGTCTCCCTTAATTTGGTTTTCGTACAGATGTTCACAGGGAGACTGTTGAAAAAGGTCAGACATTTCATTGGCCAAGACTCCTCCCCCCTATGGATAGATCCCATTGAAAAAGTTGCTATTCTGGCAGTCAACAGTCTATTCCAAAGTCTCTCCATACACGCCTTCCATCTCCCCTCACAGGGTTCCCAGCCCGTGTCCCCTGTTATTGTCATACACGCCTTCCATCTCCCCTCACAGGGTTCCCAGCCCGTGTCCCCTGTTATACACGCCTTCCATCTCACCTCACAGGGTTCCCAGCCCGTGTCCCCTGTTATTGTCATACACGCCTTCCATCTCCCCTCACAGGGTTCCCAGCCCGTGTCCCCTGTTATTGTCATACACGCCTTCCATCTCACCTCACAGGGTTCCCAGCCCATGTCCCCTGTTATTCACGCCTTCCATCTCCCCTCACAGGGTTCCCAGCCCGTGTCCCCTGTTATTGTCATACACGCCTTCCATCTCCCCTCACAGGGTTCCCAGCCCGTGTCCCCTGTTATTGTCATACACGCCTTCCATCTCACCTCACAGGGTTCCCAGCCCGTGTCCCCTGTTATTCACGCCTTCCATCTCCCCTCACAGGGTTCCCAGCCCGTGTCCCCTGTTATGGTCATACACGCCTTCCATCTCCCCTCACAGGGTTCCCAGCCCGTGTCCCCTGTTATTCACGCCTTCCATCTCCCCTCACAGGGTTCCCAGCCCGTGTCCCCTGTTATTCACGCCTTCCATCTCCCCTCACAGGGTTGCCAGCCCGTGTCCCTGTTATTGTCATACACGCCTTCCATCTCACCTCACAGGGTTCCCAGCCCGTGTCCCCTGTTATTCACGCCTTCCATCTCCCCTCACGGGGTTCCCAGCCCGTGTCCCCTGTTATTCACGCCTTCCATCTCACCTCACAGGGTTCCCAGCCCGTGTCCCCTGTTATTCACGCCTTCCATCTCCCCTCACAGGGTTCCCAGCCCGTGTCCCCTGTTATTGTCATACACGCCTTCCATCTCCCCTCACAGGGTTCCCAGCCCGTGTCCCCTGTTATTGTCATACACGCCTTCCATCTCCCCTCACATGGTTCCCAGCCTGTGTCCCCTGTTATTCACGCCTTCCATCTCCCCTCACAGGGTTCCCAGCCCGTGTCCCCTGTTATTGTCATACACGCCTTCCATCTCCCCTCACAGGGTTCCCAGCCCGTGTCCCCTGTTAATCACGCCTTCCATCTCCCCTCACAGGGTTCCCAGCCCGTGTCCCCTGTTAGTGCAAGTAAAGGTGCAAACTGGTGGACACCTACAAAGTAAAGCTCTGTTATGGACATGTTAGTTTTCGAGTGCACCCTGTGCACCCTGTGCACCCTGTGCACCCTACAGGACACACGTCTGATACAGTGTGCAATACGCAGCATAACCAATATCTTCACATGTTTTTGTTTTTCCCTATAACTCCCCCAAGAGCTCTACATGCTGAGTCGGCCAGGGCAGATGTTCCGTATAGAGAGGTAATATGTTCATCAATAAACATACCCAAATATTTATAAATGCTAGTAAACTCAAATTATTGAGGGTACTGGGTGGAGGACAGGGTGGTAGCCGTCCTCTCTAAAACAAAACTGAAAGACACTTCTCTTAGTACCTGCTTTTTTTGTGTTTTTTTTTGTCTGGTTAATGATCTCCATCTTTTACACCGACTGACTGCACATAATAACATGTTCTGCAGGTCTTGTTTCAGTTTCTGACATCATTGGCATATAAAAGGATACATTTCATCATCATATTTTACTCCGATATTTAACGGTTTCATTTCTTTTGCCAAATCGTTTTATTTTATTTTAAACAAAGCAAACCAAGTCGGTGAATCTCCTTGTTTGGGGAAACGAATCTGTACCATATTAATTTGGTACTTTGTAAAGAGACTGGATTGCGTGATAACATTTCCCATCAACCCCTGTCTTTAACAAACTGCTGTCTCCATATATATATATATATATATATATATATATATATATATGATGGGATGTATAGAGATGATGGGCATTATGGACAGCATATGGATAGAATATATAGTATATCTGTAGAATAAATGGATACGATAACGATCAACGTTGTTGATTCTTCACAAAAAAATACAGTTTTATATCTTTATGTTTGAAGCCAGAAATGTGGAAAAAGGTCGCAAAGTTCAAGGGGGCCGAATACTTTCGCAAGGCACTGTATATATATATATAGATGATGGGATGTATAGAGATGATGGGCATTATGGACAGCATATGGATAGAATATATAGTATATCTGTAGAATAAATGGATACGATAGTATATATACAGCAATAGTTGAATAGGATGGACTTGACTAGAATACAGTAAATCAGTATGTAAACATTATTAAAGTAACAGTAAATCCATTTGATTCCATGTCTCTGTGCTTAAGGCAGCAGCCTATAAGGTGCAGGGTTGAGTAACCGGGTGGAGGCCGGCTAGTGACAGTGACTAAGTTCAGGGCAGGGTACTGGGTGAAGGACGGATAGTGACAGTGACTAAGTTCAGAGCAGGGTACTGGGTGAAGGACGGATAGTGACAGTGACTAAGTTCAGAGCAGGGTACTGGGTGAAGGACGGATAGTGGTGGATATTTTACAGTCCGATAGCCTTGAGATAGAAGCTGTTTTTCAGTCTCTCGGTCCCATCTTTGATGCACCTGTACTGACCTCACCTTCTGGAGGATAGCGGATGTGAACAGGCAGTGCTGTAGGTCTCCCGAAGTGTAAGTATTTTGCCCCCGGTGATGCGTTCAGCAGACCACACCACTCTCTGGAGAGCCTTACGGTTGCGGACGGTGCAGTTGCCGTACCAGGCGGTGATACAGCCCGACAGGAGGCTCTCAATGGTGCATCTATACAAGTTAGTGAGGGTCTTAGGGGCCAAGCCACATTTCTTCATTCTCTTGAGTTTAAAGAGGCGCTGTTGCGCCTTCTTCACCACAATGTCTGCGTGGGTGGACCATTTCAGATTGTCAGTGATGTGTACGCCGAGGAACTTGAAGCTTTTCACCTTCTCAGCTGCAGCCGCGTGCTCCCTCTGCTGTTTCCTGAAGTCCACAGTCAGCTCCTTTGTTTTGTTGACGTTGAGGGAGAGGTTATTTTCCTGACACCAGTCCACCAGGACCCTCACCTCCTCCCTGTAGACTGTCTCATCGTTAATATCTACAGATTTTAAATAAAATATCAATATTTTTACCAAAAGTATTGTTATATTGTTGATTGATTGACTCTGGTTTTTCCAAACCCAACAGTGCTATTTGTAGTGTTCATTTCAGATAAATGTTTTTCTGACATTCCTGAACAAGCTACATAGATGCGATACCAAAATAAGTGATCTAATGATTCTGTCTCTTCGCAGTGAAATCTGAAGAACTGAGATGGTTGTACCACCCCCCACGCCCCCCCCCCATCCATATACATAACATTATGTTAGTGTCAAGAATTTTGTATAATAATTTAAAATCTAAAAACTCTTTAAGTTTTCTAATCAAGTGTTGTTTTGTGTATCAGCTCATAAATGATGGCTTTGAGTTGTTTGTCAGTGAGGAGGGTGTGGTCTGTTTGTCAGTGAGGAGGGTGTGGTCTGTTTGTCAGTGAGGAGGGTGTGGTCTGTTTATCAGTGAGGAGGGTGTGGTCTGTTTATCAGTGAGGAGGGTGTGGTCTGTGCTTCTACACCTGCATTGCTTGCTGTTTGGGGTTTTAGGCTGGGTTTCTGTACAGCACTTTGAGATATCAGCTGATGTACGAAGGGCTATATAAATAAATTTGATTTGATTTGATTTGTTTGTCAGTGAGGAGGGTGTGGTCTGTTTATCAGTGAGGAGGGTGTGGTCTGTTTGTCAGTGAGGAGGGTGTGGTCTGTTTGTCAGTGAGGAGGGTGTGGTCTGTTTATCAGTGAGGAGGGTGTGGTCTGTTTATCAGTGTGGAGGGTGTGGTCTGTTTATCAGTGTGGAGGGTGTGGTCTTTGTCAGAGAGGAGGGTGTGGTCTGTTTGTCAGTGAGGAGGGTGTGGTCTGTTTGTCAGTGAGGAGGTTGTGGTATGTTTGTCAGTGAGGAGGGTGTGGTCTGTTTATCAGTGAGGAGGGTGTGGTCTGTTTGTCAGTGAGGAGGGTGTGGTCTGTTTGTCAGTGAGGAGGGTGTGGTCTGTTTGTCAGTGAGGAGGGTGTGGTCTGTTTGTCAGTGAGGAGGGTGTGGTCTGTTTGTCAGTGAGGAGGGTGTGGTTTGTTTGTAGTCATTTGGTAAAAATCCCATCTGCCTTTCTGCTCAGGATGTTGTATTCTTGTCATCTGTTTATGATACTGCACAGATTTTTTTTCCCCCCAAGTTTGCTGTTTAACGCAAATTCCTCTAATTATTTGGGTCAAATTTGTCTCCGTTTTTATAGATTGATGAGATCAATCCTCGGTTCCAAATATCGGGGAAAATACCGTTAGTGGGGATAATGTTGAAGAGTTTGAGTAAAGCCAATTTGAATTTGTGGTCTTTCTATTTTATAATTTCATTTATAACAGCATCAGCACCACAGGGCTTTTTGGGTTGTAGAGTACGTAGTTTTCCCAATAATTCCTTCTTCTGTAATTGGGGTCATCCACAGGATTCTGATAGGG
>NC_092166.1:85618972-85628972 GCF_045791955.1 Oncorhynchus clarkii lewisi | reverse complement strand
CCCTGATGTTTTTCCTGGAGAGAAGTGGCTTCTTTGCTGCCCTTCTTGACACCAGGCCATCCTCCAAAAGTCTTCGCCTCAATGTGCGTGCAGATGCACTCACACCTGCCTGCTGCCATTCCTGAGCAAGCTCTGTACTGGTGGTGCCCCGATCCCGCAGCTGAATCAACTTTAGGAGACGGTCCTGGCGCGTGCTGGACTTTCTTGGGTGCCCTGAAGCCTTCTTCACAACAATTGAACCGCTCTCCTTGAAGTTCTTGATGAGCCGATATGTGGTTGATTTAGGTGCAATCTTACTTACTGGCAGCAATATCCTTGCCTGTGAAGCCCTTTTTGTGCAAAGCAATGATGACGGCACGTGTTTCCTTCCAGGTAACCATGTTTGACAGAGGAAGAACAATGATTCCAAGCACCACTCTCCTTTTGAAGCTTCCAGTCTGTTATTCAAACTCAATCAGCATGACAGAGTGATCTCCAGCCTTGTCCTCGTCAACACTCACACCTGTGTTAACGAGAGAATCACTGACATGTCAGCTGATCCTTTTGTGGCAGGGCTGAAATGCAGTGGAAATATTTTTGGGGGATTCAGTTCATTTGCATGGCAAAGAGGGACTTTGCAATTAATTATAATTCATCTGATCACTCTTCATAACATTCTGGAGTATATGCAAATTGCCATCATACAAACTGAGGCAGCAGACTTTGTGAAAATTAATATTTGTGTCATTCTCAAAAACTTTTGGCCACGACTATACTGTACATGCTAACACACACTGAGATAAGATGGACAACTACTGTACATGCTAACTCACACAGACAATACAGACACATACAGTGCCTTGCGAAAGTATTTGGCCCTCTTGAACTTTGCAACCTTTTGCCACATTTCAGGCTTCAAACATAAAGATATAAAACTGTATTTTTTTGTGAAGAATCAACAACAAGTGGGACACAATCATGAAGTGGAACGACATTTATTGGATATTTCAAACTTTTTTAACAAATCAAAAACTGAAAAATTGGGCGTGCAAAATTATTCAGCCCCTTTACTTTCAGTGCAGCAAACTCTCTCCAGAAGTTCAGTGAGGATCTCTGAATGATCCAATGTTGACCTAAATGACTAATGATGATAAATACAATCCACCTGTGTGTAATCAAGTCTCCGTATAAATGCACCTGCACTGTGATAGTCTCAGAGGTCCGTCAAAAGTGCAGAGAGCATCATGAAGAACAAGGAACACACCAGGCAGGTCCGAGATACTGTTGTGGAGAAGTTTAAAGCCGGATTTGGATACAAAAAGATTTCCCAAGCTTTAAACATCCCAAGGAGCACTGTGCAAGCGATAATATTGAAATGGAAGGAGTATCAGACCACTGCAAATCTACCAAGACCTGGCCGTCCCTCTAAACTTTCAGCTCATACAAGGAGAAGACTGATCAGAGATGCAGCCAAGAGGCCCATGATCACTCTGGATGAACTGCAGAGATCTACAGCTGAGGTGGGAGACTCTGTCCATAGGACAACAATCAGTCGTATATTGCACAAATCTGGCCTTTATGGAAGAGTGGCAAGAAGAAAGCCATTTCTTAAAGATATCCATGAAAAGTGTCGTTTAAAGTTTGCCACAAGCCACCTGGGAGACACACCAAACATGTGGAAGAAGGTGCTCTGGTCAGATGAAACCAAAATTGAACTTTTTGGCAACAATGCAAAACGTTATGTTTGGCGTAAAAGCAACACAGCTGAACACACCATCCCCACTGTCAAACATGGTGGTGGCAGCATCATGGTTTGGGCCTGCTTTTCTTCAGCAGGGACAGGGAAGATGGTTAAAATTGATGGGAAGATGGATGGAGCCAAATACAGGACCATTCTGGAAGAAAACCTGATGGAGTCTGCAAAAGACCTGAGACTGGGACGGAGATTTGCCTTCCAACAAGACAATGATCCAAAACATAAAGCAAAATCTACAATGGAATGGTTCAAAAATAAACATATCCAGGTGTTAGAATGGCCAAGTCAAAGTCCAGACCTGAATCCAATCGAGAATCTGTGGAAAGAACTGAAAACTGCTGTTCACAAATGCTCTCTGTCCAACCTCACTGAGCTCGAGCTGTTTTACAAGGAGGAATGGGAAAAAAATTCAGTCTCTCGATGTGCAAAACTGATAGAGACATACCCCAAGCGACTTACAGCTGTAATCGCAGCAAAAGGTGGCGCTACAAAGTATTAACTTAAGGGGGCTGAATAATTTTGCACGCCCAATTGTTCAGTTTTTGATGTGTTAAAAAAGTTTGAAATATCCAATAAATGTCGTTCCACTTCATGATTGTGTCCCACTTGATGTTGATTCTTCACAAAAAAAATACAGTTTTATATCTTTATGTTTGAAGCCTGAAATGTGGCAAAAGGTTGCAAAGTTCAAGGGGGCCGAATACTTTCGCAAGGCACTGTATACACAACACCAACTAGCCTCATCATCAGTAGCACTCATAGTTCTTCTGCATTGCTTGTTGTTTGGGGTTTTAGGCTGGGTATCTGTAAACCACTTTGACTGATGGGGGAGAAAATGGGACATTTGATTGGTTGATTGACTTTAGAAAATACATTTGATTAGTTGAGGTCAACACACTCTGGATTTGAGTTGAGGATAATGTGTTTTTGGTTGAGAGAATGGATTGGGGTCCTGGAGTCTAGTAACTTCATAGTATCAATCACTACAAAGAGAATGGTTTGGGGTCCTGGAGTCTGGTATCTATAACTGTGTTTACTGCTGACAGGTTGGGACACACGACGTTAAGCCAGTTACTGGGTTTACCTCATTCATAGTCCTTTATATGTGGAACGGGTCATTTGGATACGTGTCAAATGAGCTTGTTTTGGCCAATCAGGACCTGAATCTGACTGCCCGTCACATAATCATTTAACACATTCGTTCATACATAAAACATTTTTTTATAATAATGTAGTTATTACACATTGATTAAACGCTATCACTCATTTTGTTATACGTCACAGCGATTCACCGATACATATGCTATGACTCATAGATTTTGGTCACTGATGATCCTCGTTTACGTCAAGGTCGTCACTGTCAAGGTCGTTGGTACTCTGCCGACTCAAACTGCTCACGCTCTCACGTACCAATGAAAGACGTTCGCTCAACGTTGATGTTCTTCGGAGGTAAAATTAGCTAGCTCGTTAAAACAATGGCTGCCCAGTTTCTCGAAAATGTTAAATTACACCATCTCTGATTGCAACAGACTGCCTCTCATGGACAGAAGAGATGGACATCAAACCGTCAATAGCCAGGTAACGTTAACTTAATGTTAAATAGCTAGCTAGCTAGGTGTTGAGAGGGAGGGGTGTAACAGCTGCGACAGAAGAATGTAGCTAGATAATATAGCGCTACCTAGCTTCCAACGTTAACTAGCTGGACAGATCTGCCTGCCACTTGACATTAAACTGAACTCAAGATAGCTAGCTAACGTTAATGGTCCATAATCTAGTTATGGAATCTATAAAATGTGAACTAGCTAACGTTACTGTACAGCAGCTAGCTAGCTATAATGGTGTCTGTATGAATAACCTGTTTAACCTTTTTGTAGTTAAAACTGAATCACCTGTAAATGCACGATTGTCATCATAGGTCGGAGGCTCTGAGAGCTGGCACAGATTAGACAAATTAACACTTTAGGGGTTGTTAGCTACATAAAAATAACATTTTACTCAACCAATCGGGCCTTCTGTCTATTTTTCAGGCTAGAATTGGATCTTTTGGAGGGCATGTGATTGCTGTTGCAGAGAAGTTCCTGCAAGAGGCTAAGAACATCCAACAACGGGAACCTTCTTGAAGACAGAGCAGATCACTGACATCAACAATGAGGTGCTCCTCCACCACCACCACCTCCAACACCACCTCCACCTCAGCTCCTCCAATCACCGCCACCTCCACCACCACCACCTCCACCTCAGCTCCTCCAATCACCACCACCACCACCTCAGCTCCTCCAATCACCACCACCTCCACCTCAGCTCCTCCAATCACCACCACCTCCACCTCAGCTCCTCCAATCACCACCACCTCCACCTCAGCTCCTCCAATCACCACCACCTCCACCTCAGCTCCTCCAATCACCACCACCTCCACCTCAGCTCCTCCACCACCACCACCTCCACCTCAGCTCCTCTCACCACCACCACCACCTCAGCTCCTCCAATCACCACCACCTCCAACTCAGCTCCTCCAATCACCACCACCTCCACCTCAGCTCCTCCAATCACCACCACCTCCACCTCAGCTCCTCCAATCACCACCACCACCACCTCAGCTCCTCCAATCACCACCACCTCCAACTCAGCTCCTCCAATCACCACCACCTCCACCTCAGCTCCTCCAATCACCACCACCTCCACCTCAGCTCCTCCAATCACCACCACCTCCACCTCAGCTCCTCCAATCACCACCACCTCCACCTCAGCTCCTCCAATCACCACCACCTCCACCTCAGCTTCTCCAATCACCACCACCTCCACCTCAGCTCCTCCAATCACCACCACCTCCACCTCAGCTCCTCCACCACCACCACCTCCACCTCAGCTCCTCCAATCACCACCTCCACCTCAGCTCCTCCAATCACCACCACCTCCACCTCAGCTCCTCCAATCACCACCACCTCCACCTCAGCTCCTCCAATCACCACCACCACCACCTCAGCTCCTCCAATCACCACCACCACCACCTCAGCTCCTCCAATCACCACCACCTCCACCTCAGCTCCTCCAATCACCACCACCTCCACCTCAGCTCCTCCACCACCACCACCTCCACCTCAGCTCCTCCAATCACCACCTCCACCTCAGCTCCTCCAATCACCACCACCTCCACCTCAGCTCCTCCAATCACCACCACCTCCACCTCAGCTCCTCCAATCACCACCACCACCACCTCAGCTCCTCCAATCACCACCACCACCACCTCAGCTCCTCCAATCACCACCACCTCCACCTCAGCTCCTCCAATCACCACCACCTCCACCTCAGCTCCTCCAATCACCACCACCTCCACCTCAGCTCCTCCAATCACCACCACCTCCACCTCAGCTCCTCCAATCACCACCACCTCCACCTCAGCTCCTCCAATCACCACCACCTCCACCTCAGCTTCTCCAATCACCACCACCTCCACCTCAGCTCCTCCAATCACCACAACCTCCACCTCAGCTCCTCCAATCACCACCACCACCACCACAGCTCCTCCAACCAGGGATGAGCCCTGATACTCCCCTACTGGTATGAGGGATTGTACGCTATATCTTCAGCGCCACTCGTTCTTATGAATCAGTTCATTATTATAACAGCAATAATAACACCAACCATTAGGACGGCAACATCAGTGAACCTCTTCAACCAGAGCTTTGGGAACCCCCTCCTCTTTGCACGGAAACTGTTTCCCATGGTAACACCCCTCCTCTTTGCACGGAAACTGTTTCCCATGGTAACACTCCTCCTCTTTGCACAGAAACTGTTTCCCATGGTAACACTCCTCCTCTTTGCACGGAAACTGTTTCCCATGGTAACACCCCTCCTCTTTGCACGGAAACTGTATGTTTAGAGTGTCGAGGCCCCTCGGTGGGTTTAGAGGGATATGTGTTTAGAGTGTCGAGGCCCCTCGGTGGGTTTAGAGGGATATGTGTTTAGAGTGTCGAGGCCCCTCGGTGGGTTCAGAGGGATATGTGTTTAGAGTGTCATGGCCCCTCGGTGGGTTCAGAGGGTGTTTAGAGTGTCATGGCCCCTCGGTGGGTTCAGAGGGATATGTGTTTAGAGTGTCATGGCCCCTCGGTGGGTTCAGAGGGTGTTTAGAGTGTCATGGCCCCTCGGTGGGTTCAGAGGGTGTTTAGAGTGTCGAGGCCCCTCGGTGGGTTCAGAGGGTGTTTAGAGTGTCATGGCCCCTCGGTGGGTTCAGAGGGAGTTTAGAGTGTCATGCCCCTTGGTGGGTTCAGAGGGTGTTTAGAGTGTCGAGGCCCCTCGGTGGGTTCAGAGGGATATGTGTTTAGAGTGTCATGGCCCCTCGGTGGGTTCAGAGGGATATATGTTTAGAGTGTCAAGGCCCCTCGGTGGGTTCAGAGGGTGTTTAGAGTGTCATGGCCCCTCGGTGGGTTCAGAGGGTGTTTAGAGTGTCGAGGCCCCTCGGTGGGTTCAGAGGGATATGTGTTTAGAGTGTCATGGCCTCTCGGTGGGTTCAGAGGGATATGTGTTTAGAGTGTCATGGCCCCTCGGTGGGTTCAGAGGGTGTTTAGAGTGTCGAGGCCCCTCGGTGGGTTCAGAGGGTGTTTAGGGTGTCGAGGCCCCTCGGTGGGTTCAGAGGGTGTTTAGAGTGTCGAGGCCCCTCGGTGGGTTCAGAGGGTGTTTAGAGTGTCGAGGCCCCTCGGTGGGTTCAGAGGGTGTTTAGATACTACTGGGGTTGGCAGTGCAGCAGTGATCCCTAGGTGACCTGTAGCTGAACTGTAGTTGACCACAGTTGAAGCAATGAGAGGAGACCTTCCCAAAAGCAAAGTTTTTCTCCATTCAACATATACATAACACATACATAACACATACATAACACATACATAACATATACATAACACATACATAACACATACATAACACATACATAACACATACATAACACATACATAACACATACATAAACACATACATAACACATACATAACACATACATAAACACATACATAACACATACATAACACATACATAAACACATACATAACACATGCATAAACACATACATAACACATACATAAACACATACATAACACATACATAACACATACATAAACACATACATAACACATACATAACACATACATAACACATACATAACACATACATAAACACATACATAACACATACATAACACATACATAACACATACATAAACACATACATAAACACATACATAACACATACATAACACATACATAACACATACATAACACATACATAAACACATACATAACACATACATAACACATACATAAACACATACATAACACATACATAACACATACATAACATACCCCCCCCCCCCCGCCTATCGATTTACCTTCTATTTTAAATTACCTGATCACACTCTTGTTGATTTCCCTGTTGCATTTATCTACTAATATTATATATATATATTTATTTATATTTTCTTTGCCGTCACTGTGTGAAACCCATTTCCACCCTCCCCCTCCCCCTCCCCTTCTTTCACACATTGTACGATTTGGTCTCTAGAAAAGGTACGACAAAGATGTTCAACTCTAAACGGACGGGGACCAGAGTTTAGACAGAGGTGGCCTTATTAACAAAAGTCAAGTACTTCTCCATTTCCTTTTAGTTTGGTCATATTTGGAGACAGATACTTTTAAAGATAGAAATACAGTCTACGGTTGAGGTCTGTTGCTTAAGCACAACAGCCCCATCTGCTGGCACAATATTTGTCTTCCACTCAGTACAACAAGACCCAGGGAGAGGCCTACTGCAACCACTGGAATGGAGCCTTCAGAGCGTCCACGCCGTAGGAGGACAACAGAACATTCTGAATGGACTTTATTAAAACAGAACTTTATCTTTTGGATCGCCCAATCGGGACTTTTTGTTCAAATAAATAATTGTGTGGAACGCCCTACAGTCTGCTGCTCTTTTTTTAAATCGTTTTAATTTAAAGAAGATATGGATTCTACTGGATCGGTGGTTCAGCCACCGTTATATTTAATATCATTGTGATTAACAGCAACCTGTTACAGTTGGTAACATAACGTTGTTGACACATTGTGACAGCTTTAATATAATGAAGATGGACGAGTGCAGGGCTCTCCAACCCTGTTCCTGGAGGTTTATATCAGGGCTCTCCAACCCTGTTCCTGGAGAGGTACCCTCCTGGAGGTTTACATCAGGGCTTTCCAACCCTGTTCCTGGAGAGGTACCTTCCTGTAGGTTTATATCAGGGCTCTCCAACCCTGTTCCTGGAGAGGTACCTTCCTGTAGGTTTACATCAGGGCTCTCCAACCCTGTTCCTGGAGAGGTACCTTCCTGTAGGTTTATATCAGGGCTCTCCAACCCTGTTCCTGGAGAGGTACCTTTCTGTAGGTTTACATCATGGCTCTCCAACCCTGTTCCTGGAGAGGTTCCTTCCTGTAGGTTTACATCAGGGCTCTCCAACCCTGTTCCTGGAGAGGTTCCTTCCTGTAGGTTTACATCAGGGCTCTCCAACCTTGTTCCTGGAGAGGTACCTTCCTGTAGGTTTACTACATCAGGGCTCTCCAACCCTGTTCCTGGAGAGGTACCCTCCTGTGGGTTTACATCAGGGCTCTCCAACCCTGTTACTGGAGAGGTACCCTCCTGTAGGTTTATATCAGGGCTCTCCAACCCTGTTCCTGGAGAGGTACCCTCCTGTAGGTTTACATCAGGGCTCTCCAACCCTGTTACTGGAGAGGTACCCTCCTGTAGGTTTATATCAGGGCTCTCCAACCCTGTTCCTGGAGAGGTACCCTCCTGTAGGTTTACATCAGGGCTCTCCAACCCTGTTACTGGAGAGGTACCCTCCTGTAGGTTTACATCAGGGCTCTCCAACCCTGTTCCTGGAGAGGTACCCTCCTGTAGGTTTACATCAGGGCTGTCCAACCCTGTTCCTGGAGAGGTACCCTCCTGTAGGTTTACTACATCAGGGCTCTCCAACCCTGTTCCTGGAGAGGTACCTTCCTAATCACGGTTAGTTACAACTGAGGTTGAATTGAACACCTAAAGGACACGTGAGAGGTGTTGAGAGAGGACAGGAGAGAGGTGAGAAGAGAGGACAGGTGAGAAGAGAGGACAGGTAAGAGGTGAGAAGAGAGGACAGGTGAGAGGTGACAGGAGAGAGGTGAGAAGAGAGGACAGGTGGGAGGTGAGAATAGAAAGGACAGGTGAGAGGTGAGAAGAGAGGACAGGTAGGGGTGAGAAGAGAGGACAGGAGAGAGGTGTGAAGAGAGGACAGGTAAGAGGTGTTGAGAGAGGACAGGTACGAGGTGTTGAGAGAGGAGAGGTGAGAAGAGAGGACAGGAGAGAGGTGAGAAGAGAGGACAGGTGAGAGGTGTTGAGATAGGTGTTGAGAGAGGACAGGAGAGAGGTGTTGAGAGAGGACAAGTGAGAGGTGTTGAGAGAGGACAGGTGAGAGGTGTTGAGAGAGGACAGGTGAGAGGTGAGAAGAGAGGACAGGTAAGAGGTATTGAGAGAGGAGAGGTGAGGTGTTGAGAGAGGGCAGGTGAGAGGTGAGAAGAGGACAGGTAAGAGGTGTTGAGAGAGGGCAGGTGAGAGGTGAGAAGAGAGAACAGGACAGGAGAGAGGTGTTGAGAGAGGGCAGGTAAGAGGTGTTGAGAGAGGACTGGTGAGAGGTGAGAAGAGAGGACAGGTAAGAGGTGTTGAGAGAGGGCAGGTGAGAGGTGAGAAGACAACCCCTCCACAGACAACCCTTTCACAGACAACTCCTCCACAGACAATCCCTCCACAGACAACTCCTCCACAGACAACTCCTCCACAGACAACTCCTCCACAGACAACCCTTTCACAGACAACTCCTCCATAGACAACCCCTCCACAGACAACCTCTCCACAGACAACTCCTCCACAGACAACTCCTCCACAGACAACCCCTCCACAGACAACCCTTTCACAGACAACTCCTCCACAGACAATCCCTCCACAGACAACCTCTCCACAGACAACTCCTCCACAGACAACTCCTCCACAGACAACCCTTTCACAGACAACTCCTCCACAGACAACCCCTCCACAGACAACCTCTCCACAGACAACTCCTCCACAGACAACTCCTCCACAGACAATCCCTCCACAGACAACCCCTCCACAGACAACCCCTCCACAGACAACTCCTCCACAGACAATCCCTCCACAGACAACCCTTTCACAGACAACCCCTCCACAGACAACCCCTCCACAGACAACCCCTCCACA
>NC_092166.1:85608972-85613972 GCF_045791955.1 Oncorhynchus clarkii lewisi | reverse complement strand
GTAACAGTAACAAACCCTACTATCCATCAAATCCTTGCTTTCTCTGTCCTTGTTTCCACAATTCCTCTCAAAGCCCATTGGAAGAGAGGATCCAAGGTCTCTCCTTCAGACTTCTTCCTCAAATAAGCTTTGAGAGGAATTGGCTTTTTAATTGACACCTCTCTTACCTTAAATAACAAATTAATATAGCTCCCCTAAATCAAATATTTTAACATTGATCCACTTTTTAGACTAGAAGACACCATTTTTAATATAGTTGAAAGAAGAAAGTGTCCCAGAAAATTTTAGTCTCTGAAGACAATCAGAAGTTGGAACACTCCTCACTGTTTGGAAGTGAACCAACCATACAAATAGAATTCCTAAAATGGATTTCCTCATTCAGGTCTATGGGTAGTGATGATAATTCAGGTCTATGGGTAGTGATGATAATTCAGGTCTATGGGTAGTGATGATAATTCAGGTCTATGGGTAGTGATGATAATTCAGATTTATGGGTAGTGATGATAATTCAGGTCATTCAGGTCTATGTGTAGTGGTGATAATTCAGGTAATTCAGGTCTATGGGTAGTGATGATAATTCAGGTCTATGGGTAGTGGTGATAATTCAGGTCATTCAAGTCTATGGGTAGTGATGATAATTCAGGTCTATGGGTAGTGATGATAATTCAGGTTTATGGGTAGTGATGATAATTCAGGTCATTCAGGTCTATGTGTAGTGGTGATAATTCAGGTCATTCAGGTCTATGGGTAGTGATGATAATTCAGGTCTATGGGTAGTGGTGATAATTCAGGTCATTCAGGTCTATGGGTAGTGGTGATAATTCAGGTCTATGGGTAGAGATGATAATTCAGGTCTATGGGTAGTGATGATAATTCAGGTCTATGTGTAGTGGTGATAATTCAGGTCTATTGGTAGTGATGATAATTCAGGTCTATGGGTAGTGGTGATAATTCAGGTCTATGGGTAGAGATGATAATTCAGGTCTATGGGTAGTGATGATAATTCAGGTCTATGGGTAGTGATGATAATTCAGGTCTATGGGTAGTGGTGATAATTCAGGTCTATGAGTAGTGATGATAATTCAGGTCTATGGGTAGTGGTGATAATTCAGGTCTATGGGTAGTGGTGATAATTCCGGTCTATGGGTAGTGATGATAATTCAGGTCTATGGGTAGTGGTGATAATTCTGGTATTTGGGTAGTGATGATAATTCAGGTCTATGGGTAGAGATGATAATTCAGGTCTTTGGGTAGTGATGATAATTCAGGTCTATGGGTAGTGGTGATAATTCAGGTCTATGGGTAGTGGTGATAATTCAGGTCTATGGGTAGTGGTGATAATTCCGGTCTATGGGTAGTGATGATAATTCAGGTCTATGGGTAGTGGTGATAATTCTGGTATTTGGGTAGTGATGATAATTCAGGTCTATGGGTAGAGATGATAATTCAGGTCTTTGGGTAGTGATGATAATTCAGGTCTATGGGTAGTGGTGATAATTCAGGTCTATGGGTAGTAGTGATAATTCAGGTCTATGGGTAGTGTTGATAATTCAGGTCTATGGGTAGTGATGATAATTCAGGTCTATGGGTAGAGATGATAATTCAGGTCTATGGGTAGAGATGATAATTCAGGTCTATGGGTAGGGGTTGATAATTCAGGTCTATGGGTAGAGATGATAATTCAGGTCTATGGGTAGAGATGATAATTCAGGTCTATGGGTAGTGATGATAATTCAGGTCTATGGGTAGTGGTGATAATTCAGGTCTATGGGTAGTGATGATAATTCAGGTCTATGGGTAGTGGTGATAATTCAGGTCTATGGGTAGAGATGATAATTCAGGTCTATGGGTAGAGATGATAATTCAGGTCTATGGGTAGAGATGATAATTCAGGTCTATGGGTAGTGATGATAATTCAGGTCTATGGGTAGTGGTGATAATGCAGGTCTTCTGTAACACCCTAAAATGATGATAATAATATAAGATTACTCGTTAGATTACTTGTTGGTTATTACTGCATTGTCGGAACTAGAAGCACAAGCGTTTCGCTACACTCGCATTAACATCTGCTAACCATGTGACCATTAACATCTGCTAACCATGTGACCATTAACATCTGCTAACCATGTGTATGTGACCATTAACATCTGCTAACCATGTGTATGTGACCAATAGCATCTGCTAACCATGTGTATGTGACCATTAACATTTGCTAACCATGTGTATGTTACCATTGACATCTGCTAACCATGTGTATGTGACCAATAACATCTGCTAACCATGTGACCAATAACATCTGCTAACCATGTGTATGTGACCAATAACATCTGCTAACCATGTGACTAATAACATCTACTAACCATGTGTATGTGACCAATAACATCTGCTAACCATGTGTATGTGACCAATAACATCTGCTAACCATGTGACCAATAACATCTGCTAACCATGTGTATGTGACCAATAACATCTGCTAACCATGTGTATGTGACCAATAACATCTGCTAACCATGTGTATGTGACCAATAACATTTGATTTGATTTGATTTGAAAAGACTGCAACATAAACACGTGTATCATCTCCAGGCCTCCACAGCCTACAAGCCTGACGCAGACCTTTGGAACATCTAATCAATCAATTTAATATACACCATCGCACAAAAAAAACTAATCCATTGTTTATTTTAGGCAAGTCTAACAAAACATTATGATATGAAGGGAAATGTATTTCAGAGGAAACAGAATAGACTATTATATAGACTATTGATGTCAATAAAAAAATAAGCTTGTGATTCTATTTTAACCCATCAGACTATTCTCAATATAATATTGTCTTTACTAATATGTTAAATTAATATTTACCTTTATATAACTAGGCAAGTCAGTTAAGAACAAATTCTTATTTTCAATGATGAACAGGGGCAGAACAACAGCTTGTACTATGTCAGCTCTGGGGTTTGAACTTGCAACCTTCCGGTTACTAGTCCAATACTCTAACCACTAGGCTACCCTGCCGCCCCAATTTAGATTTAGAATGATCCATTATCAAATGGGCAGGGACAGGAACAGGGGGTGGGGAATGGACATGTCATCTGCCTCTGCCTTCGAATAGCGAATGGAAGTCTCTTTCCCGCCTGTTCGTTCAGGTAGGCTACTCTGGGGGTTTTCACTCCGTGCATCAACCACTGTTTCAGGAACATTTCGGTCTCTTGCTGCGTGACAGGTGCTACTCAGCACAAACTCTGTGTGCCATGGGCTTCCAAAACCTTGTTCCTGCAGCTACCAAGTGCTTAAAGATGAAATCTCTTGTAGATTCACTATAATTGTAGACTAACTCTGTAAACTTGCCCGGCACGATCAACGAACCAACTGTCTCGTCTAGATCTATAGGTTCCTTCCCAGACTGATGGATATAAGGTTTGGAGCGTAGCATCAGGTAACCAATCCATCCAGTATGCATAATAATACAGTCCATATTCAAAATGTTTGAAATGTTGGAATAAAGGCTCGACCAATTAAAGACCAGTTTACATCTGTCGTTTTTTTTTTATTTTTTTTTTTATGTTCTGCGGTGCAAAATAAATGGGCTCCCGAGTGGCGCAGCGGTCTAAGGCACTGTATCTCAATGTTAGAGACACCCTGGTTCGAATCCAGGCTGTATCACAACTGGCTGTGATTGGGAGTCCCTTAGTGCGGTTCACAATTGGCCCAGCGTCGTCCGGGTTACGGGAGGGGAAGGCCCGAGCATTGTAAAATAATAATTTGTTCTTAACTGGCTTGCCTAGTTAAATAAAGGTTAAATAAATACAAATATGCTGCAGGTATTGTATAAAGAACAGCACAATCCTTATTTGAATTCATTTTTTTCTCAGGCTTGGGCTCATATATAAGCCTATGTGTGTCCATTATCCCTAATATTTATATGGGTGTTTTGAATTAATCATCACCTGTCCATCACATCCACAACGACCAGGTTTTCCACTCAGTTTCAACCTGCTGTTGAACTTCTTTCTTCAAATTCATCATCACAGTGAGGTGAGTTTTAAAAGCTCTGTGCTGTTTTAATGATAGGGGTATGGTGGTGATTTTTGATTGCAATGATGTCAGAGTGGTTAGAGGGACAATAGAGCCCTGAGTACCAGGCCATTAGGACCTGATGGAGGGACAATAGAGCCCTGAGTACCGGGCGATTAGGACCTGATGGAGGGACAATAGAGCCCTGAGTACCAGGCCATTAGGACCTGATGGAGGGACAATAGAGCCCTGAGTACCAGGCCATTAGGACCTGATGGAGGGACAATAGAGCCCTGAGTACCAGGCCATTAGTGACCTCATGGAGGGACAATAGAGCCCTGAGTACCAGGCCATTAGGACCTGATGGAGGGACAATAGAGCCCTGAGTACCAGGCCATTAGTGACCTGATGGAGGGACAATAGAGCCCTGAGTACCAGGCCATTAGGACCTGATGGAGGGACAATAGAGCCCTTTGCACCAGGTCATTAGGACCTGATGGAGGGATGATAGAGCCCTGAGTACCAGGCCATTAGAACCTGATGGAGGGACAATAGAGCCCTGAGTACCAGATAATTAGGACCTGATGGAGGGACAATAGAGCCCGGAGTACCAGGTCATTAGGACCTGATGGAGGGACAATAGAGCCCTGAGTACCAGGCCATTAGGACCTGATGAAGGGACAATAGAGCCCTGAGTACCAGGCCATTAGGACCTGATGGAGGAACAATAGAGCCCAGAGTACTAGGTCGTTAGGACCTGACGGAGGGACAATAGAGCCCTGAGTACCAGGCCATTAGGACCTGATGGAGGGACAATAGAACCCTGAGTACCAGGCCATTAGGACCTAATGGAGGGACAATAGAGCCATGAGTACCAGGCCATTAGAACCTGATGGAGGGACAATAGAGCCATGAGTACCAGGCCAATGGGACCTGATGGAGGGACAATAGAGCCCTGAGTACCAGGCCAATGGGACCTGATGGAG
>NC_092166.1:85591472-85606472 GCF_045791955.1 Oncorhynchus clarkii lewisi | reverse complement strand
TTGGCATACCGACGCAACTGTCTCCATCTCCACGGTGATATCACTGACTCCTCCTCCGCCCTCACCGCCGCCTTCCACCCCGGCAACTACAAACCACCCAGACAGGGTGAGTCACTGTTGTTGTTGTTGTTGTTCTTCTTCTTCTTCTTCTTCTCCTCCTCTTCCTCTTCTTCTTCCTCCTTCTTCTTCCTCCTCCTCTGTCTCCTCCTTCTCCCTCTTCCTCCACCTCTTCCTCCTCCTCCTCTTCCTCCTTGTCCTCTTCCTCCTCCCCTTACTCCTCCTACTCCTCGTTCTCCTCCTCCTCTTCCTCCTCTTCCTCCTCCTTCTCCTCGTTCTCCTCTTCTTCCTCCTCCTCTTTCTCCTCCTCCTCCCCTTCCTCCTCCTCTCTTCTCCTCCCCTTCACCTTCTTCCTCCTCTTCCTCCTCCTCCTCTTCCTATATATAAATATAATTATATATATTTGTTGTTTGTTGTCACTTATTAAATCAAATCAAATTTGATTAGTCACATGCGCCGAATACAACACAATACAGTGAAATGCTTACTTACGAGCCCCTGACCAACAATGCAGTTTAAAAAAAATATGGATAAGAACACGAAATTCAAGTAACAAGTAATTAAAGAGCAGCAGTAAAATAACAATAATGAGGCTATATACAGGAGGTACCGGTACAGAGTCAATGTGGAGGCTATATACAGGGGGTACCGGTACAGAGTCAATGTGGAGGCTATATACAGGAGGTACCGGTACAGAGTCAATGTGGAGACTATATACAGGGTGTACCGGTACAGAGTCAATGTGGAGGCTATATACAGGGGGTACCGGTACAGAGTCAATGTGGAGGCTATATACAGGGGGTACCGGTACAGAATCAATGTGGAGGCTATATACAGGAGGGGAGGCTATATACAGGAGGGGTAGTCTGGGTAAAAGTGTAAAAGAGGGGTAGTCTGGGTAGCTATTTGATTAGGTGTTCAGGAGTCTTATGGCTTGGGGGTAGAAGCTGTTTAGAAGACTCTTGGACCTAGACTTGGCGCTCCGGTACCCTTTGCAGTGCGGTAGCAAAGAGAACAGTCTATGACTAGGGTGGCTGGAGTCTTTGACAATTTTTAGGGCCTTCCTCTGACACCGCCTGGTATAGAGGTCCTGGATGGCAGGAAGCTTGGCCTGGGCCGTACACACTACCATCTGTAGTGCCTTGCGGTCGGAGGCCAAGCAGTTACCATACCAGGCAGTGATGCAACCAGTCGGGATGCTCTCGATGGTGCAGCTGTAGAACCTTTTGCGGATCTGAGGACCCATGCCAAATCTTTTCAGTCTCCTGAGGGTGAATAGGTTTTGTCGTGCCCTCTTCACGACTGTCTTGGTGTGTTTGGACCATGATAGTTTGTTGGTGATGTGGACGCCAATGAAGTTGAAGCCCTCAACCTGCTAGTCATCCTTTTACTCAACAACATAAGCATCTAACTATGTCATATTTTTTGCAGTCCACTTAAAGGATATTGTTTTTATTTTTCCTTTTTCTTATTTAGCTTTGTTTCCCACGTAAATGTTATATCCTGAGATTGTAGAGTATTACAAAGATATGTTTTAGTTGACGGGTCTATAATCAGCAGGGGACATCTCCAGATGTTCCCGGTTTTTACATATACTGATAAAAATATATAAACGCAACATGCAACAATTTCAAAGATATTACTGTTTATATGTGGATATCAGTCAACTGAAATGAAGCCATTAGACCCTCTATGGACATGGGAATACAGATATGTATTTGTTGGTCACAGATACCTTTAAAAAATAAAAAGCTATTGGTCTCCCGAGTGGCGCAGCGGTCTAAGGCACTGCAGCGCAGTTCTTGAGCCGTCACTACAGACCCGGGTTCGATCACGGGCTGTGTCGCAGCGAACGGGCGACCCATGAGGCAGCACACTATTGGCCCAGTGTCGTCCGGGTTGTCCCCATCGCACTCTAGCGACTCCTGTGGTGGACCGGGCGCATGCACGCTGACTTTGGTCACCAGCTGTGTGCAGATGGCGAGCAGTGTGTCAAGAAGCAGTGCGGCATGGCAGGTTGTGTTTCAGAAGACACACGGCTCTCAACCTTCGCTTCTCCCAAGTCCATACGGGAGTTGCAGCGATTGGACAAGACTGTAACTACCAATTGGATATCACAAAATTGTGGGTAAAAAGTATATTTTTTTTAAATAAAAAAGGGTAGGGCCGTGGATCAGAACCAGTCAGTATCTGGTGTGGATCAGAACCAGTCAGTATCTGGTGTGGATCAGAACCAGTCAGTATCTGGTGTGGATCAGAACCAGTCAGTATCTGGTGTGGATCAGAACCAGTCAGTATCTGGTGTGGATCAGAACCAGTCAGTATCTGGTGTGGATCAGAAACCCAGTCAGTATCTGGTGTGGATCAGAACCAGTCAGTATCTGGTGTGGATCAGAACCAGTCAGTATCTGGTGTGGATCAGAACCAGTCAGTATCTGGTGTGGATCAGAACCAGTCAGTATCTGGTGTGGATCAGAAACCCAGTCAGTATCTGGTGTGGATCAGAACCAGTCAGTATCTGGTGTGGATCAGAACCAGTCAGTATCTGGTGTGGATCAGAAACCCAGTCAGTATCTGGTGTGGATCAGAACCAGTCAGTATCTGGTGTGGATCAGAACCAGTCAGTATCTGGTGTGGATCAGAAACCCAGTCAGTATCTGGTGTGGATCAGAACCAGTCAGTATCTGGTGTGAATCAGAACCAGTCAGTATCTGGTGTGGATCAGAACCAGTCAGTATCTGGTGTGGATCAGAACCAGTCAGTATCTGGTGTGGATCAGAACCAGTCAGTATCTGGTGTGGATCAGAACCAGTCAGTATCTGGTGTGGATCAGAACCAGTCAGTATCTGGTGTGGATCAGAAACCCAGTCAGTATCTGGTGTGGATCAGAACCAGTCAGTATCTGGTGTGGATCAGAACCAGTCAGTATCTGGTGTGGATCAGAAACCCAGTCAGTATCTGGTGTGGATCAGAACCAGTCAGTATCTGGTGTGGATCAGAACCAGTCAGTATCTGGTGTGGATCAGAACCAGTCAGTATCTGGTGTGGATCAGAACCAGTCAGTATCTGGTGTGGATCAGAACCAGTCAGTATCTGGTGTGGATCAGAACCAGTCAGTATCTGGTGTGGATCAGAACCAGTCAGTATCTGGTGTGGATCAGAACCAGTCAGTATCTGGTGTGGATCAGAACCAGTCAGTATCTGGTGTGGATCAGAACCAGTCAGTATCTGGTGTGGATCAGAAACCCAGTCAGTATCTGGTGTGGATCAGAACCAGTCAGTATCTGGTGTGGATCAGAACCAGTCAGTATCTGGTGTGGATCAGAAACCCAGTCAGTATCTGGTGTGGATCAGAACCAGTCAGTATCTGGTGTGGATCAGAACCAGTCAGTATCTGGTGTGGATCAGAACCAGTCAGTATCTGGTGTGGATCAGAACCAGTCAGTATCTGGTGTGGATCAGAACCAGTCAGTATCTGGTGTGGATCAGAAACCCAGTCAGTATCTGGTGTGGATCAGAACCAGTCAGTATCTGGTGTGAATCAGAACCAGTCAGTATCTGGTGTGGATCAGAACCAGTCAGTATCTGGTGTGGATCAGAACCAGTCAGTATCTGGTGTGGATCAGAACCAGTCAGTATCTGGTGTGGATCAGAACCAGTCAGTATCTGGTGTGGATCAGAACCAGTCAGTATCTGGTGTGGATCAGAACCAGTCAGTATCTGGTGTGGATCAGAACCAGTCAGTATCTGGTGTGGATCAGAACCAGTCAGTATCTGGTGTGGATCAGAACCAGTCAGTATCTGGTGTGGATCAGAACCAGTCAGTATCTGGTGTGGATCAGAACCAGTCAGTATCTGGTGTGGATCAGAAACCCAGTCAGTATCTGGTGTGGATCAGAACCAGTCAGTATCTGGTGTGGATCAGAACCAGTCAGTATCTGGTGTGGATCAGAAACCCAGTCAGTATCTGGTGTGGATCAGAACCAGTCAGTATCTGGTGTGGATCAGAACCAGTCAGTATCTGGTGTGGATCAGAAACCCAGTCAGTATCTGGTGTGGATCAGAACCAGTCAGTATCTGGTGTGAATCAGAACCAGTCAGTATCTGGTGTGGATCAGAACCAGTCAGTATCTGGTGTGGATCAGAACCAGTCAGTATCTGGTGTGGATCAGAACCAGTCAGTATCTGGTGTGGATCAGAACCAGTCAGTATCTGGTGTGGATCAGAACCAGTCAGTATCTGGTGTGGATCAGAAACCCAGTCAGTATCTGGTGTGGATCAGAACCAGTCAGTATCTGGTGTGGATCAGAAACCCAGTCAGTATCTGGTGTGGATCAGAACCAGTCAGTATCTGGTGTGGATCAGAACCAGTCAGTATCTGGTGTGGATCAGAACCAGTCAGTATCTGGTGTGGATCAGAACCAGTCAGTATCTGGTGTGGATCAGAACCAGTCAGTATCTGGTGTGGATCAGAACCAGTCAGTATCTGGTGTGGATCAGAAACCCAGTCAGTATCTGGTGTGGATCAGAACCAGTCAGTATCTGGTGTGGATCAGAAACCCAGTCAGTATCTGGTGTGGATCAGAACCAGTCAGTATCTGGTGTGGATCAGAACCAGTCAGTATCTGGTGTGGATCAGAACCAGTCAGTATCTGGTGTGGATCAGAACCAGTCAGTATCTGGTGTGGATCAGAACCAGTCAGTATCTGGTGTGGATCAGAACCAGTCAGTATCTGGTGTGAATCAGAACCAGTCAGTATCTGGTGTGGATCAGAACCAGTCAGTATCTGGTGTGGATCAGAACCAGTCAGTATCTGGTGTGGATCAGAACCAGTCAGTATCTGGTGTGGATCAGAACCAGTCAGTATCTGGTGTGGATCAGAACCAGTCAGTATCTGGTGTGGATCAGAACCAGTCAGTATCTGGTGTGGATCAGAACCAGTCAGTATCTGGTGTGGATCAGAACCAGTCAGTATCTGGTGTGACCATTTGCCTCATGCAGTGCAACACATCTCCTTCACATAGAGTTGATCAGGCTGTTCATTGTGGCCTGTGGAATGTTGTCCCACTTCTCTCCAATGGCTTTGTGAAGTTACTGGATATTGGCGGGAACTGGAACACGCTGTCGTACACGTCGATCCAGAGCATCCCAAACATTCTCAATGGGTGACATGTCTGGTGAGTATGCATGCCATGGAAGAACTGGGACATTTTCAGCTTCCAGGAATGGTGTACAGATCCTTGCGACATTAGGCCGTGCATTATCATGCTGAAACATGAGGTGATCACGACGGATGAATGACATGGCAATAGGTCTCAGGTTCTCGTCACGGTTTCTCTGTGCATTCAAATTCATCCATCGATAAAATGTAGTTGTGATCGTTGTCTGTTGCTCATGCCTTCCCCATACCATAACCCCACCACCACCATAACCCCAACGTTGACATCAGCAAACACCATAACCCCACCACCACCATGGGGAACTCTGTCCACAACGTTGACATCAGTAAACACCATAACCCCACCCCCACCATGGGGCACTCTGTTCACAACGTCAGCAAACCAATCGCGAGGCCAGTTGGACGTCCAGCCAAATTCTCTAAGATGACGTTGGAGGCAGTTTATGTTAGATTACCTGGCAACAGCTCTGGTGGACATTCCTGCAGTCAGCGTGATCCCCATTTCACATCTCCTTGAAAACGTAAGACATCTGTGGAATCGTGTTCGTGTGACAACACTGCACATTTTTTTATTTGTCCCCAGCACAATGTGCACCTGTGCAATGGTCATGCTGTTGAACCAGCTTCTTGATATACCACACCTGTCAGTTTGATTCATTAACTTTGCCTAGGAGAAACGCTTACTAACAGGGGTATAAACACATTTGTGCACACAATTTGAGAGAAACAAGCTTTTTGTGCTTATGGAAAATGTCTGTGATTGTATTTTTTATTTTAGCTCATGAAACATGGGACCAACTCTTCACGTGATGCTTTTATATTTGTGTTCAGTTTGTCTTCTGTTTCTGTCTTGGTCTCTTCTAATTTAAAAAAATATCACCTTTTTGATGTCTTCTCGATCTCCAAAGTCCGTCTGGAGTTTCTTCTCAAGACGATCCCAACGTGCTCTTTACCTCAAAGTTAGAGGGTTTATTGGCTTCATTATCCAACGTGCTCTTTACTCTCTGTAGCCTCTTAGAGAGGAGGGCCGGTAACAAGAGGGTTCGAACCCCCCAAGCTGCTGAGGGGGAAATCTTCAGGGACTGATCCGGCAGCCGGAGGGTTGTTGGCTTCATTATCCCGGTGTACTAGCTACCACCAGCCGGAGGGTTATTGGCTTCATTATCTCAGTGTACTAGCTACCACCAGCCAGAGGGTTATTGGTTTCATTATCCCAGTATACTAGCTACCACCAGCCGGAGGGTTATTGGCTTCATTATCCCACTATACTAGCTACCACCAGCCAGAGGGTTATTGGCTTCATTATCCCAGTATACTAGCTACCACCAGCCAGAGGGTTATTGGCTTCATTATCCCAGTGTAGTAGCTACCACAAGCCAGAGGGTTATTGGTTTCATTATCCCAGTATGCTAGCTACCACCAGCCGGAGGGTTATTGGTTTCATTATCCCAGTGTACTAGCTACCACCAGCCGGAGGGATATTGGTTTCATTATCCCAGTATACTAGCTACCACCAGACAGAGGGTTCTTGGCTTCATTATCCCAGTGTACTACATACCACCAGCCGAAGGGTTATTTGTTTCATTATCCCAGTGTACTAGCTACCACCAGCCAGAGGGTTGTTGGTTTCATTATCCCAGTGTACTAGCTACCACCAGCCAGAGGGTTGTTGGTTTCATTTCCCCAGTGTACTAGCTACCACCAGCCAGAGGGTTATTGGTTTCATTATCCCAGTGTACTATCTACCACCAGCCAGATGGTTATTGGTTTCATTATCCCAGTGTACTAGCTACCACCAGCCAGAGGGTTATTGGTTTCATTATCCCAGTATACTAGCTACCACCAGCCAGAGGGTTATTGGTTTCATTATCCCAGTGTACTAGCTACCACCAGCCAGAGGGTTATTGGTTTCATTATCCCAGTATACTAGATACCACCAGCCAGAGGGTTATCATTATCCCAGTGTACTAGATATCACCAGCCAGAGGGTTATCATTATCCCAGTGTACTAGATACCACCAGCCGGAGGGTTATCATTATCCCAGTATACTAGCTACCACCAGCCGGAGGGTTATCATTATCCCAGTGTACTAGATACCACCAGCCGGAGGGTTATCATTATCCCAGTATACTAGCTACCACCAGCCAGAGGGTTATTGCTTTCATTATCCCAGTGTGCTAGATACCACCAGCCGGAGGGTTATTGGCTTCATTATCCCAGTGTACTAGCTACCAACAGCCAGAGGGTTATTGGTTTCATTATCCCAGTGTACTAGATACCACCAGCCAGAGGGTTATTGGTTTCATTATCCCATTGTACTAGATACCACCAGCCGGAGGGTTATCATTATCCCAGTGTACTAGATACCACCAGCCGGAGGGTTGTTGGTTTCATTATCCCAGTGTACTAGCTACCACCAGCCAGAGGGTTATTGGTTTCATTATCCCAGTATACTAGATACCACCAGCCAGAGGGTTATCATTATCCCAGTGTACTAGATATCACCAGCCGGGGGGTTATCATTATCCCAGTGTACTAGATACCACCAGCCGGAGGGTTATCATTATCCCAGTGTACTAGCTACCACCAGCCGGAGGGTTATTGGTTTCATTATCCCAGTATACTAGCTACCACCAGCCAGATGGTTATTGGCTTCATTATCCCAGTGTAATAGCTAACACCAGCCAGAGGGTTATTGGTTTCATTATCCCAGTATACTAGCTACCACCAGCCAGAGGGTTATTGGCTTCATTATCCCAGTATACTAGCTACCACCAGCCAGAGGGTTATCATTATCCCAGTGTACTAGCTACCACCAGCCAGAGGGTTATTGGCTTCATTATCCCAGTGTACTAGATACCACCAGCCAGAGGGTTATTGGTTTCATTATCCCAGTGTACTAGCTACCACCAGCCAGAGGGTTATTGGTTTCATTATTCCAGTATACTAGCTACCACCAGCCAGAGGGTTATTAGTTTCATTATCCCAGTGTACTAGCTACCACCAGCCGCAGGGTTATTGGTTTCATTATCCCAGTATACTAGCTACCACCAGCCAGAGGGTTATTGGTTTCATTATCCCACTATACTAGCTACCACCAGCCAGAGGGTTATTGGCTTCATTATCCCAGTATACTAGCTACCACCAGCCAGAGGGTTATTGGCTTCATTATCCCAGTATACTAGCTACCACCAGCCAGAGGGTTATTGGTTTCATTATCCCAGTATACTAGCTACCACCAGCCGGAGGGTTATTGGCTTCATTATCCCACTATACTAGTTACCACCAGCCAGAGGGTTATTGGCTTCATTATCCCAGTATACTAGCTACCACCAGCCGGAGGGATATTGGTTTCATTATCCCAGTGTACTAGATACCACCAGCCAGAGGGTTATTGGTTTCATTATCCCAGTATACTAGCTACCACCAGCCAGAGGGTTATTGGCTTCATTATCCCAGTATTCTAGCTACCACCAGCCAGAGGGTTATCATTATCCCAGTGTACTAGCTACCACCAGCCAGAGGGTTATTGGCTTCATTATCCCAGTGTACTAGATACCACTAGCCAGAGGGTTATTGGTTTCATTATCCCAGTGTACTAGCTACCACCAGCCAGAGGGTTATTGGTTTCATTATCCCAGTATACTAGCTACCACCAGCCAGAGGGTTATTAGTTTCATTATCCCAGTGTACTAGCTACCACCAGCCGGAGGGTTATTGGTTTCATTATCCCAGTATACTAGCTACCACCAGCCAGAGGGTTATTGGTTTCATTATCCCACTATACTAGCTACCACCAGCCAGAGGGTTATTGGCTTCATTATCCCAGTATACTAGCTGCCACCAGCCAGAGGGTTATTGGCTTCATTATCCCAGTGTAGTAGCTACCACAAGCCAGAGGGTTATTGGTTTCATTATCCCAGTATGCTAGCTACCACCAGCCGGAGGGTTATTGGTTTCATTATCCCAGTGTACTAGCTACCACCAGCCGGAGGGATATTGGTTTCATTATTCCAGTATACTAGCTACCACCAGACAGAGGGATATTGGCTTCATTATCCCAGTATACTAGCTACCACCAGCTAGAGGGTTATTGGCTTCATTATCCCAGTGTACTACATACCACCAGCCGAAGGGTTATTTGTTTCATTATCCCAGTGTACTAGCTACCACCAGCCAGAGGGTTGTTGGTTTCATTATCCCAGTGTACTAGCTACCACCAGCCAGAGGGTTGTTGGTTTCATTTCCCCAGTGTACTAGCTACCACCAGCCAGAGGGTTATTGGTTTCATTATCCCAGTGTACTAGCTACCACCAGCCAGATGGTTATTGGTTTCATTATCCCAGTGTACTAGCTACCACCAGCCAGAGGGTTATTGGTTTCATTATCCCAGTATACTAGCTACCACCGGCCAGAGGGTTATTGGTTTCATTATCCCAGTGTACTAGCTACCACCAGCCAGAGGGTTATCATTATCCCAGTGTACTAGATATCACCAGCCAGAGGGTTATCATTATCCCAGTGTACTAGATACCACCAGCCGGAGGGTTATCATTATCCCAGTATACTAGCTACCACCAGCCGGAGGGTTATCATTATCCCAGTGTACTAGATACCACCAGCCGGAGGGTTATCATTATCCCAGTATATTAGCTACCACCAGCCAGAGGGTTATTGCTTTCATTATCCCAGTGTGCTAGATACCACCAGCCAGAGGGTTATTGGTTTCATTATCCCAGTGTACTAGATACCACCAGCCGGAGGGTTATCATTATCCCAGTGTACTAGATACCACCAGCCGGAGGGTTATCATTATCCCAGTGTACTAGATACCACCAGCCAGAGGGTTATCATTATCCCAGTATACTAGATACCACCAGCCGGAGGGTTATCATTATCCCAGTGTACTAGATACCACCAGCCAGAGGGTTATTGGTTTCATTATCCCAGTGTACTAGATACCACCAGCCGGAGGGTTATCATTATCCCAGTGTACTAGATACCATCAGCCGGAGGGTTATCATTATCCCAGTGTACTAGATACCACCAGCCAGAGGGTTATCATTATCCCAGTGTGCTAGATACCACCAGCCGGAGGGTTATTGGCTTCATTATCCCAGTATACTAGCTACCACCAGCCAGAGGGTTATTGCTTTCATTATCCCAGTGTGCTAGATACCACCAGCCGGAGGGTTATTGGTTTCATTATCCCAGTGTACTAGATACCACCAGCCGGGGGGTTGTTGGTTTCATTATCCCAGAGTACTAGCTACCGCCCCATCAGCTGCTCCCAGCCTTTGGTGTGTGTGTGTCAGCTTGGGTACTGGTACAGCAAAGCATAAATAATATCTGTGCAAATGGGCTCCCGAGAGGCGCAGCGGTCTAAGTCACTGCATCTCAGCGCTTGCGACGTCACTACAGACATCCTGGTTTGATTCCAGGCTGTATCACAACCGGCTGTGATTGGGAGTTCCATTGGGCGGCGCACAATTGTCCCAGCGTCGTCTGGGGTTTGGCCGGTGTAGGCCGTCATTGTAAATAGGAATTTGTTCTTAACTGACTTGCCTCGTTAAATAAAGGTTAAATATATATATATATTTTTTAAATGGACCAATAAAGCATGTATTGTAACCACTTTGCTCCCAAAAATCACAATCAGCCGATGAAACTATATAACAACTCCCCCTCTCTCTCCTCCTCCTGCAGACAACCCTCACCTCCTCCACCCCTCTGCGCCCCCAGACCTGACAGCCACAGCGGGTACCTTCAGGGATCCTCTCTTCTCCCTGCGGCAGGGTGCCAACGATGGTCACCACAAGATCCCCATGACAACCTCTCCACTGCTGGACCCCCTGCCCAGCCTCAAGATCAAGGTGTGTGTGTGTGTGTGTGTGCGTGTGTGTGTGCGTGTGTGTGTGGATCAATCAGATGTATTTATGAAGCCATTTTAATATCAGTGTTTGTCCAAAGCTTTACAGTTGCCTGGTCTGGACCACAAGTAGAAGCAGAGACACACTGACTTACAACAAGTGTTCACAATGTATAGTTTAATAGTTATACTGGTGTAATAGTTATATTGGTGTAATAGTTATATTGGTGTATAGTGTAATAGTTATATTGGTGTAATAGTGTAATAGTTATATTGGTGTATAGTGTAATAGTTATATTGGTGTATAGTGTAATAGTTATATTGGTGTAATAGTTATATTGTAATAGTATGTATATGTATATTATTGTTGTTATTATTATTTTATATATATATATATATTTATGTTTGTTTTCCTAAAATAAAGGTGTACAACTCGTCCACCCTGTCCTCCCTGGAGCTGCCAGCAGAGCTCCGCGGCCTGAAGCACGTGGGCGGCACCATGGGCAGGACTGTGGCATGGGACAGGTAAGACACACACAATGTCCTCTCAAACACGCATGCAGACACACACACAATGTCCTCTCAAACACGCATGCAGACACACACACAATGTCCTCTCAAACACGCATGCAGACACACACACAATGTCCTCTCAAACACGCATGCAGACACACACACAATGTCCTCTCAAACACGCATGCAGACACACACACAATGTCCTCTCAAACACGCATGCAGACACACACACAATGTCCTCTCAAACACGCATGCAGACACACACACACAATGTCCTCTCAAACACGCATGCAGACACACACACAATGTCCTCTCAAACACGCATGCAGACACACACACAATGTCCTCTCAAACACGCATGCAGACACACACACAATGTCCTCTCAAACACGCATGCAGACACACACACACAATGTCCTCTCAAACACGCATGCAGACACACACACAATGTCCTCTCAAACACGCATGCAGACACACACACAATGTCCTCTCAAACACGCATGCAGACACACACACACAATGTCCTCTCAAACACGCATGCAGACACACACACAATGTCCTCTCAAACACGCATGCAGACACACACACACAATGTCCTCTCAAACACGCATGCAGACACACACACAATGTCCTCTCAAACACGCATGCAGACACACCCACAATGTCCTCTCAAACACACATGCAGACACACACACAATGTCCTCTCAAACACGCATGCAGACACACCCAGTGGTGTAAAGTACTTCAGTAAAAATACTTTAAAGTACTACTTAAGTCATATGTACTTTGCTATTTATATTTTTGACAACTTTTACTCCAATACATTTCCTAAGAAAATATTGTAGTTTTCTTTTAACTACATACATTTTCCTTGACACCCAAAACTACTCATTACATTTTGAATAGTAAAAACATGTTAATAACACCTAGTAATAACATGCTAATAACACATGTTAATAACCCATAGTAATAACATGCTAATAACACATGTTAATAACCCATAGTAATAACATGCTAATAACACATGTTAATAACACATAGTAATAACATGTTAATAACACATAGTAATAACATGCTAATAACGCATAGTAATAACATGTTAATAACACATAGTAATAACATGCTAATAACACATAGTAATAACACATAGTAATAACATGCTAATAACACATAGCAATAACATGTTAATAACACATAGTAATAACATGTTAATAACACATAGTAATAACACGTTAATAACACATAGTAATAAAACATAGTAATAACATGCTAATAACACATAGTAATAACATGTTAATAACACATAGTAATAACATGCTAGTTAACACACTTAACACAGTTAACACACATAACATGTTAATAACACATAGTAATAACATGCTAATAACACATAGTAATAACATGTTAATAACACATAGTAATAACATGCTAATAACACATAGTAATAACATGTTAATAACACATAGTAATAAAATGCTAATAACGCATGTCTCACTGCTCGATGGTAGCCTAGAATGGTAACCACCCCCAACACAGTTAACACACACACCACCCCCAACACAGTTAACACACACACCACCCCCAACACAGTTAACACACACACCAGTAACACACCACCCCCAACACAGTTAAGACACACCACCCCCAACACAGTTAACACACACACCACCCCCAACACAGTTAACACACACACCATCCCCAACACAGTTAAGACACACCACCCCCAACACAGTTAACACACACACCATCCCCCAACACAGTTAACACACACACCATCCCCAACACAGTTAACACACACCACCCCCAACACAGTTAACACACACACCACCCCCAACACAGTTAACACACACACCATCCCCCAACACAGTTAACACACACACCACCCCCAACACAGTTAACACACACACCATCCCCCAACACAGTTAACACACACACCACCCCAACACAGTTAACACACACACCACCCCCAACACAGTTAACACACACACCACCCCCAACACAGTTAACACACACACACCACCCCCAACACAGTTAACACACACACCACCCCCAACACAGTTAACACACACACCAGTAATACACCACCCCCAACACAGTTAACACACACACACCAGTAACACACCACCCCCAACACAGTTAACGCACACACCAGTAACATACCATCCCAACACAGTTAACACACACACCACCCCCAACACAGTTAACACACACACCAGTAACATACCATCCCCAACACAGTTAACACACACACCACCCCCAACACAGTTAACACACACACCAGTAACACACCACCCCCAACACAGTTAACACACACACCAGTAACACACCACCCCCAACACAGTTAACACACACACCAGTAACTACCATCCCCCAACACAGTTAACACACACACCACCCCCAACACAATTAACACACACACCAGTAACACACCACCCCCAACACAGTTAACACACACACCACCCCCAGCACAGTTAACACACACACCACCCCCAACACAGTTAACACACACACCAGTAACACACCACCCCCAACACAGTTAACACACACACCACCCCCAGCACAGTTAACACACACACCACCCCCAACACAGTTAACACACACACCAGTAACACACCACCCCCAACACAGTTAACACACACACCACCCCCAACACAGTTAACACACACACCAGTAACACACCACCCCCAACACAGTTAACACACACACCACCCCCAACACAGTTAACACACAGTATTTATATGAACTGCTATGTGGGTCTATTAAAACGTTGACAGAGATGAGTACCACCACGGCGGTCATCATACAGTGGTCAGAGATCCTGGCCACAGCACCTCCGCTACCCTGGGCAGCCTGGGGGGACGACTCGGCATCCCCAACACAGGTAGGATACACACTGTCATATATACACACACACAGGATACACACTGTCACACACACACACACACGCAGGTAACACACTGTCACACACACACACACACACACAGGTAACACACTGTCATATATATACACACACAGGTAACACATTGTCATATATATACACACACAGGTAACACACTGTCACACTGTCACACTGTCACACACACACACACACACACACACACACACACACACACACACAGGTAACACACTGTCACACACACACACACAGGCAGTGGTGAACTGTGACTATAGGACCCAGGCCTTCAGAGGGAACAAAGATCTTCCAATACCTTGTATCAAAGGCAACAAAAAAAAACATAAAAAGAAGAGAAAACACTTAATGCCCCCGATGTGATATCTTCTGTAGTCGGACCATTGTAGTGGTAGTGAAGGAGGAGCAGCGATTTAAGATGACGTTATGAATGAACAGTCTGCAGCACAGTCCTCACCCTACTAGA